>NW_007728089.1:46367-95890 GCF_000696425.1 Galeopterus variegatus | reverse complement strand
TTTTACCATGTAAAAAAAAAAGCAAGTGCTTTAGACAATCACTGCCCCCAAAGTCCACAGTGAACCCTTTCAGGGTTTTTTTTTTTTTTTTTTTTTTTGGATGGCCAGCCAGTACGGGGGATCCAAACCCCTGACCTTGGTGTTATACTGCGCTGTAACCAACTGAGCCACCGGCCAGCACTCAGGGCTTTGATAGCATGTGACTTAGACCTGAGCGGTCGTAGGTGCTTTGTTGGTGTCAACTTCATCACTCCCTGGTACAAGAGTCTGACAGCTCAGGGTGGAACTTTTTCCTTAGGCCAACTCTCTAGTCTTCCCCTGCCATCTCCCAGATCCACCTACTGGTCTAGTGAAGGCTAAAGCTTATCTTGCATCCTCCACAAGGCCCTGGGGACTACTTATATCTGACAAAGTCCTTAGGATAGTCTCTGGAAGCAAGCAGCTCAAGGGAGCATGGAGCTAAGCTCTTTCAGCAAATCTCTCTCCTGCCAAAACAAACAGTAAAAACCGCACTGGATTGCAGTGCTATTCCTCGTGGAGATACTGGCCACTGTCTAATGCCAGAATAGCCCAGAGATGAGGGTTTGTTCACCAGAGGGGAATCCTTTCTCTCCTCTGGGCTTACTTCTGTCATAGGCTTCATGGGTGAGTGGGGATATCTTTATCGACTCCATACCCAGCAGGGGATAACAAAGTCTCACTCTGGACCTAGTGCTTATTCACACTTCCTCAAACAGAGCTGGGCATTCCCCCCACCCCCCAGGAACTGCACCCTAGCTGTTGAGGGAGTATTAAGACACCCACTTAATTTTTTCCATGTAGCTCATGTTAAGGAATGGGTAATCAGAGACAAATATATAGCACCTTGAAAAATGGTCATCTCCCATTCTAAGTGAATTCACAGCCCAAGCATGTTGTAAATGGTGCTGGCTGTGATGGGCATACTCTCAGTTCTAGTGTCTATGCATTCTGGAAAGACAGGTATTCAGTGTACAGCTCCAGTTAACTGATTCTGATGGGAGGCCATAGCATCTTTAATTTTGGGTCATTGTTACCATTACATATTCTGTGGGTTTGTCCTTCTATCAGTAGTTCAGAAGATTCATTGTCATCTCATATGTTTGTATTTATAAGACTTATCTGCATGAGTGGAATTACCATTTCCCAGGTACTCTTCTTGCCTTTTAGAAAAGATGGTGGTACGTCGGCAGGGATAATGTGCTCAAAAGTAAATGTACTATTTTTTCTATAAAATTTAACTTTCTAAAATAATGAAACATAGCAATACAGGTTGAGCGTCCCTAATACAAAAATCCGAAATCCAGAATGCTCCAAAATATGAAACATTTTGTCAAATATATGATTCTCAGAGAACATGCTTGTTGGAGCATTTTGGATTTCAGATTTTCAGATTAGGGATGCTCGACCATTATGTATTCTGCAAATATTTCAAAATCCAGAAAAAAATTGAAATCTAAAACACTCTGGTCCCAAGCATTTTGGATAAGGGATACTCAACCTGCAGTATATTTTCTAAATACAGTCATGAGCCGCCTGACAAAGTTTTGGTTGATGACAGACTGCTTATACAATGGTGTTCGGAACAATATAGCCTAAGTGTGTAGCCTCTGCTATCTAGGTTTGCACAACAAAATCACCTAATGACACAATTCTCAGAACGTATCCCCATCGTTAAGATGCATGACTGTATAATGCACCAAAAAATGATACGTAGTTTACAGCATAATTCCTTTTGGCACTGGCTGGTACAGGGACCTGAACCCTTGACTTTGGTGTTACAACACCACGTCCTAACCGACTAAGCTAACCAGCCAGCCCAAGAGCATGATTTAAAAAATATAAGTCATGGCTTTGGATCTCTGTACCAGCCAGCTGCCAACAAAACAAAACAAAACCAAAGAAAAACATAAGCACTTCAGTACCACCGGATACCTCAGTGACCTTCATTTGTTAACACTCATACCCCCTTTTTCTAATCTTTAATAGAAATCTCATTTTTCCTCTTACAGTACTTCAGTATCAGAAGCCCATAGAGGCTTCCCTATATCCAGAGTTCAAATTCCCCTATGGAGTTTCTCTAAGAGGACCGTAGTCCGGACTGCCTTTTTTCTATCTCTAGAAAAGTCCTGGACTGCTTATTTCTGGGTTCATGGCCTTTGCATCTCTCTACTTTTGTGATCGAAGTCATGACGAAAAAAAAAGTTTTTCCACCTTTTGGCTTCTCTTTGGTTGTTTCTGTAATTTGTAGATTTGCCTTGTAGTCTTTTGTTTCAGCTTTCCCTCCTCTGTGAATCTAAAAATCTAAGAATACCATATCTAAAATTTGGAGGCAATATTTCCCTTCTGCTCAGCACACAGATAATCACAAGAATGTCACTCCCACCCTAGCAATGAGAGCAAACCAGGTAATCTACAATGTCATAGCTATTTTAAGCTCACCATAGAGCAGAGGTCACAAAGTAGTATGATGAACTAAAATCGAAAAAGTGACAAGCCCCACTCAGGAGGGACAGGCCCCAGGGCTGCTCTCACCTCTGGCAGAGTGGCAGGAAGAGAAGGGAGGCTTCACAGAACGAGTGAGAGGAAAGCAGCTGAAACTTTATAGAAGGACTGACGCTGAGCGTGGACCGGCATGACAGCTCAAGATTCCTGGGGGCCCAGACACAATGGGGATCCCCCCAAACACCTCTTTTCCCCAGACCTCAGTGGGCCCTCATGACAGAGACTGGGAGCAGGACAGGAGTCCTGTTGTCTGAGGGCAGAGCAGGGACACCGAGAGTCCTCCACACCCTGGCTGTGCACTGAGTGCCACCCCCTAGGACCTTCTAAGGAGGGACAAGGAGAGCCGAGGGAGAGTCCCCAAGGGGTGGGTGCATAGTGAAGTCTGAGAGAAACCCCACCTGCCCTCCAGGCCTTACAGCGAGTCCAGGCAGCTGCTGTCTGCCTCCCCAGGGGGAGGCAGGCTTGCCCAGAAATAACCCCACCACTGCCCACTCAGCACAGATCCATGGGTCCTGCTGAGGTCTGGGGACAGGGAGAGCTGAGAGGGTCTCCCTACGACCCCCAGGTCGTACAGCAAGTCCAGGCAGCCCTGTCTGCTCTTCCAGGCACTGAGAAGATGGCGGGGAATAAAGCAGATCCCCACCCTCCTGGAGCTTACTTCCTAACAGGAGACACAAAATAAAATGATGGGCTAATAGTGCTGCAGAGAAAGATAAGCCAGTGGGGGAGGGCATGTGGGAAGCAGGGCCCGAGGGACTACGCGGAGAGCAGGGCGTCCAGGAAGGGCTGGCACGAAGTGGTCACACGCTGAGCCCAAAGCAGCGGCCACGGCTTCTGCAGGTCTGGCAGTACAGGAGGAGGGACAGAGCTGTGCAAAGGCTGTCACAGGAGCATGACTGGCAGGCTCACAGAGCAGCAGGGAACACGGAGTGACTGGAGCTCAGTAACTGAGGAGCAGTGGAGAGAGACAAGGTCAGGAAAATAGATGGATCGGGTGGAGATTGTATAGGGTCTTCTGTGCCAGGCTGTTAGGTTCAAAGGCTGAGACATGCTTTTATAGTAGTGTTTTCAATGACCATAGTTTAGAGTTTAGAAAACTAAACCTGTAGCAGATATCAACTACTTAAAACACATTTGAACAGTGTAAACCCCTTTTAAAGCATTAGCAAAGTAGTAGTCTCCCACTACCCCACCCCATGTCCTGCATGGAATGTTCTGGAAATCAAGAATATTTAGACATGGTATTATTTATTACATCATGGGATTAAGAATAATTTTTACTCATGGTGTTTTCCATTGTATTTCAAGTTAAAAATTAAGGAGAGGGCCGACTCTGTGGCTCACTCGGGAGAGTGCGGCGCTGGGAGCGCCGAGGCCACGGGTTCAGATCCTGTATAGCGATGGCCGGCGCAGTGTGGGCGACACCAAGCCAAGGGTTATGATCCCCTTACTGGTCACAAAAAAAAATTAAGGAGAAAATAAATAATATTAGGAATATATCTGCTTGGGTTTTTTTTTTTTTTTTTTTTTTTTAATAAGTACACGCAAAAAAAGGCATGTGCCTCTAGCAGTGTTGGAGGAGTGTTGAAGAAGCCAGTGTCCCTGCGGCTCTCATTGATTCCACGTGTCTCGTTCCATGTCTGAAAGCAGAAGGGAGGCTGGGTTGTGCAGTGGTGGCTGCTTATACTTCTGCACTCCCTGAGCATGCTGCCCTAGTCTGGAGTGGAGATGGTGGCATCTCTCTGCAGGTGGTCCATGGGAAGGTCCCTGACACGGAGTGGTGGGCCTGCAGCAATGGTCCCCTCCTGTCCCTCTGCACCTGGGGGCTCCCCATGGAAGTGTTTCTTGTGGGACAGTTGTGCCTGGGGATGACCTTAGTCACTCTGTCATGCTGTCCTTGAACCCTTTGGGGGTCTGGTTTCCAGGTGCAGGCACAGAGGTGGTCTCAGCCTGCTCGGTGGTGGGCGCCCAGGGTGGCCAGAGTCAGCAGTGGCACCCCCACGTCTCCCATGGATGGCTGAGCCGGAGGCCACCACGCCCTCTCGACTTCCTCAGAAGTCATCCGCCCACGAGATAAGCCCTGAAGGTCCTCACCCGAAAGATCTCTTGTCAGGAACTTGCCAGTTCTTCAAGTAATCTGTCAGAAGCATGTGGTTAAGAAAAACAAGCTTTTTATACATTGAGACAGGGCCGTTCCCATCTTGTCTAACCAGTTTTTTTCTCTCGCACTTATTTGTTCTCAAAACAAGCACAATTTTGGTGGTGAGTTAGGACCGCAGTCTCTCGCACCTAGTTTTGGACATTTTTGCTTATAGGTGTTCCTTTTTGTCATGGAATTGGTTTTGCTTTTCTCATTAACGTGTATGATTTGTGCAGCATTCCTGTGACAAACCAGGGCAGCTATTGATTGTGGAATCTTAAGGGAATGAGACTGAACATCCCAAGCGCCCTTTAAAAACTGTTTTTGGTTTATTTTCACAGCAAACCCAAGGAACCCGTATTCAGTGCAGGTAAGTCTAATTTCATTTTCGTATGGGTCCCCCACACTCTGTCAGAACTTGAGGGACGGAGAAGAGGCAGCTGTTTCAGGGGCCAGCCTTCCATGGCCTTGCAGCCTCTGGGCCTGTGGGACTGAGCGCCATCAGCGTGGTGCCTGGGAGGCAGCGGCCCAGTAACAGCAGCAAGACCACCCATAAAATGATCACGGAGATGAAACCCTTTGCTAATTCCCTCTAAACCCGATATAACACCTGTCAATAAGGGGGGAGAGTGAAATGCCACCCCCTGTGCTGTAATAGAAGTTGTAGATTAGGGCTGGCCGGTTAGCTCAGTTGGTTAGAGTGTGGGGTTTGGGTCCCTCCCCCGACCCCCCTACTGGCCAGCCACCATCTCCCCCTGCCCCCCCTAAAAAGACTCGCCTTTGTTATTCCTCCCTTAGTAACTGGGCTCCTGTCATCAACATTTATATTTATCTCAAAGGGAATGTCTCTGACGCAGCAAGTCATATAACTTTGTCTAAAAGTGGCTTTTCTTTTTCTGCCTATGATTTCCTAAACTGCAAACTAATAGTTCCTACACATCTTTCCATATATCTTTTTTTAACATATTTTATAATACGGTAGGTGCTTTTCTTAGCCTATTAACCTTATTTTAAAATGCATTTAAAATGCAAAAAAGTAGACAAGTATATAATTGGTTAAATAAATTCATTCCATTTTCATTTTTGCAGGCTTTTTTGTTAAATTCACAAAACGTAAAAGTCAAAGTCTTGTATTTATCAGCATGTGCTTTAGTGTTTATTTCATTTTCAGGAAGCATGACATTACTCACTGAAAATGTCATTGCCATAAGCTCGCAGGGCTGTATCCCCAGTGCACTTATCAGAATCCCTGAAATCTGTCCGGATTTTCCTACGGGGGGCAGGGTAGCGTCTCCAGCTGTGAGCTAGTGTGCTCCCAGAGCAGGCAGGCCAGTCTCTCTTGCAGCACTCCACCGTCTCTTTATCTAGCCCTTCTGTCTCTGTCTCCGAAATCACAAGGGAAACGCCGGGTGACACACTGCAAAGGTAGGCAGCGCCCTGAAACCTCATAGCTCTCTGAGCAAAGCTGTTACCCAGGCTACAGAAGCCTTTTTCATACAGGCAAACACATACTCTCCTTGTATGAAAATGTTTTTGTGATGCAAACCACTTCGATTTATTTTAAGTTAAAAGCATCCCTGAGCATTTACTTGGATGGGCTTTTATAAGTGGCTATAATTTGGATCTTGATTGATTATTGGCTGATTACAGGAATTTCTTAAAGTCTGTATAAACCTTAAGAGAGCTATAGGCAACCCCAGATGTCCCACGGTTTGACATGGTATCCTGCACTGCCGCTGGCCTCTCCCCACTAGTGCCTTTGGGTTTGGTGACTGTGTGCTGTTATCCTAACATGCCTGAAAAAAACATTGCTTCCCTGTGCTGCATCTTGATTTTAGATGTAGAACGTCTGAATTACCAGTACAAAACAGTGCCAAGGCTACAGTCAGTGCTTTTTTTGGCCTAGTCCAGTAATTTTAAACTGTGCAGTGAGTAAGCCTCAATCATAAGGATTCTTAACTAGCACATAACTACAATAGACTCAAGTAGATATTTCATGTGCATTGATTATATACATCTACAATGGGCTTTTTTGTGTGTTGTGGAAATGGCATTATATTTTTTTATTTCTAACCTATATTCTGTGAGTTTTCTGGCAGGATTGATGCATACCTTACAAACAAAGTTGATGGAATTGGGTTTGGGTCATACTCCCAAAAGACACAATCCTGAACACCATAATCCTGAACGCTATAATCCCGAACGTTAAAATCCCTAAAGTCTAAAATCCGAAAATCACAATCCAGATCAAAATCCCAAAATAGACTTCAAAATATAGTTACTGATCATGAAAGTTGGCCAGCTGTGTAGACTACCTCCAAGCACTTGCCCTTAGTCTATCTCTGTAATACACTTTTTCATGTGTTAAGTTTTCTTTTTAGTTTTTCTTTTATTTTTTTCCCACCATTTTAAATTGTCAGCATTATTTTTTACAATTGACTACCCTATGTATTTTATCTTCGTATCATTTCCAACAATGGATGTATAAATTGTATAAAGACTTTTAAAGAATTTTAATACATTTTTGCCTTTTTTGCAAATTAAAGACTTTTAGAGAATTCTAATTCAGTTTTTGCATTTTCCATGATAGTGTATTAAAATTGATTTGTATATAAGCATTATGAGTGTACGTAAAAACGTTGAAATTTCCTCAAAAAATGAAGTTATCCTTTTTGTACAAATACATTGTGAAAGATAAAATTTCTCCAGATTTCTGCTCCCAGGGCAACTGCACATGTAGGGGTGACCCATTACGGTTTTGATCAACCTCATCAAAAGACTGAGGCTGTCCGTCACAGTATTTCAGATGACTGCAGTTATAAAGCTGGATGCACAGATTACTGACCGTACTGATAGGCATTTATACGTTTTGTTTTTTGACCTGTTTCTTTATGAATATGGTTCGTCTGCTTGTAACTGTTATCCCCTTGCGACTGATTAGTATACCTGAATGTTTATGCTTACAAAAATATATGTTATTATTGTGTAAAGTGACCTATGAAGTTTTCTGTTGTGTTTTTACATCTTTCTCAAATAAATTCTCCTTTAAAAATATAAATAAATGTCTTCTAAGAATTTTTTATTTTTATTTTTATTTTTATTTTTTGTCCTTTTTGTGACCGGTCGCACCGCGCTCAGCCAGTGAGCGCATCGCACCGGCCATCCCTATGTAGGATCCGAACCCGCGGCGGGAGCACCACTGCACTCCCAGCGCCGCACTCTCCCAAGCGCACCATGGGCTCGGCCCTTCTAAGAATTTTTTAAATTATTTTTTCCAGAATTATGTTTTTGGGGTTTTGATCTTTCAGGATTGTGGTTTGGGGGATTTTAGACTTTAGGGATTTTGGTCTTTGGGGATTTCACCATTTGGCATTATGGTGTTTGGAATTGTATCTTTCAGGATTGTCATCAGCACTGTGTGAGGTCACTTTTCATTTACTTTAACTCAATCACTCCTGCCCCTCTTTTCACTAATGTCAGTGCTTTTACAGTCTTTGTTTGTGGTAGCCACACAGTCTGATGAGCTTAGATCCGGGTGAGGGGTTAAGGAAGGGACAAGGTTTCAGAGGAGACCAGCATGAGCGGAGGCACAGAGACAGGACAGGGTGCCAGTGGCAGAGACACTTCTGGCTGGAGAATCCTCATGAGGTGGTTGCTGCAGATGAGATTGTATGAGGTGAGAGGCTGGGAGGGCAGTCAGACCTGCTAGATTCAACAGATACAGGAGCAGGCAAAGGATTTTGCGTAGAGGAAGGACTCCATAAAATCCAGCTTGGGTCTTGATCGATTTAGCAGCAATACATAAGATGACCCTGGAGAGCGATAAGAGAGCCTGTGGTGATGGGGGCCTCAGATGGCCTAGTTCCAGGGCAGCTGGGGAGGGGTACAGCAGCATGGAAAACATCCTAATGGGAGGGATCAGTGGACCACAGTGACTGGCACGATGTATGCAGGGCGAAGGTGGTCATTTGTAGTTCTTACTTAAATCAAGCTTCATACACAGTGAAGAGTATATCACATGCATGCATTTAAGACCTGAGTGCATGTATACAGTAACATAAAACTGGGATGGCCTCTTAATTTTTAAGTGATACTGCATGTGTCATTGTTTGAAAATCCTTAGGAATAAGACTTACAAAACTAATTTGTAAATGTGGTACTTAATGGTACTGTAATTATTTTATGACTTTTTCTCACCAATGTCCTCTCTGTGAATGATTTTTCTGTTGAGTTATATACAGATATCCCCGGTTCCAACTGTCCAGTTTAAATGCCATTAAGGCCAGGTCCTTTGAACTGCAGTGAAGCATCAGAATTCAGCGAGTTCTGAGCAGAATTCATCAGGAGCTCACGAGACATTTCTTTGCTCTTACTATATCCTGAAAACTCTAGTTAATTAAACCCCAAGCTGGGTTTATTTCTAAGGTCCAAGAGTTGCCCCATGTCGTATATTATTGTTTTTTACTTTTGTCCCTATAACTTGTTAAAGTGTTAAAAGTTATTTTATTATAGAAATGTTTGTTCTACAAGTTTTGCTTCCTGATTTCTCTCTCTAATTGGTCTTTTGTTCTTGTTTTCCATTTCTAGCTTTTCTTTGAGCATTTTCCTTTTTTCACACATCCTAGCATGCACTACTGCTGGTTTTGTGTTCTTTACACTTAAAAGAATTGTCCAGCATAAAAGACACATAAAGACATTTTTACATTGCAGTATAACAAGCCAATTTTAATATTGAAAGATTCTTTATGAATTTTGAAATTGAGATTGTGCATACATTGAACTCAATCAAAATTGAAGTGGATTTCTTGTGTTACTTGTAATTTTGGGGGGTGGTATTTTCCCCTTCTGGTGATAAAGTGTAAGCACTAAAATCTTATGGAAAATAATTGTTGAGATTTAATTCCTTCCTGCCTTTTATAATTTCTTACATATCACATGTACTTAAGTAGGCAGAATGACAAAAGCAAACAAGATGCAAACTTTCATTTCAAACTGTTTAATTTTCTATGTTAGTTATTTTTTCCCTAGGACATTAACTAGAAATGACATAAAGGCAAAGGTTTCACTTTGCATTGAAAGACTGCAGAGGATGTAACATCTGTTTCCAGGTACCTGGGCACTGAAGTGTCCTACTGACATCTTTGTTCTTTTTGTAGAAGAAGGATATGTAAAAATGTTTCTTCGTGGACGCCCTGTTACCATGTACATGCCCAAAGATCAAGTGGATTCTTACAATTTGGAAGCAAAAGTAGAACTACCAACCAAGAGACTTAAGCTGGAGTGGGTGTATCCTTTATTCATTGATTAGATCTTAAACGGAGTTATCAGCTGATTAATGCTTGAAGTTTAGCTTAAGTCCTCTCAAGGTTTTAAAAAACTAAATGTTTTACTCTCATTTTTAAAAAAATTAACTTAACAAAATTGGCTATGTGTTAGAACCCAGTACAATATCCTAGCAAAGGAGGAGCTCCACAAGGCTACTGATTTTAGGGGAAACTGACTTATCATTCCTGAATGAAGAAATATTTGTGGTTCTTGCTCAAATACATATACATCATTTTCCTGAAGTTATTAAAATGTTATATGACTGCATGAATTATGGGGGGGAGGGAATCACTAGTTTCTGGCTAGAATTTTAATCTTTCTAAAAGAATAAAGTGAGTTAAAAACCTATAGTGAAGCCAGCTGAGTGAAAATAATCAAAAATGGGTAGACTTTAGGATTCTAGTAAGAAATAGTTGATTATTGTTAACAGAAGCTATCATGTACTTAGTCACCTCTTCAGGGACAGATGGAAAAGCTAGGAGGTTTATGTATTTATAAGGAAACAGCAGTGCAAATGCCAGAAAATATTGAACTTATGGATGAGAAAATGGGAATATCAGAAATTGAAACTAAACTGTGCTGACAAAAAGTTTTTAAAGCCAAACAAAGAGAGAGGGATACCCTGAAAGGAAGGTCTACCATTCTCCCCTAGACCAAGTAGGGACTTGGCCAGCCTTAGAAGCCCAACTTCAAGATGAACACTGACTTATTGAGGGGGTTATATAAGAATGCAAATACCAGAGGACTAAAGGGAGTAAAATGAATGGCACAAACAAAATTGGCAATGTAGCATAGATGTAATCCTACATTTAAAAAAAAAAAAAAAAAGCCTCCCTAAAAATTTAGGCCATAAAAATCAGAATCAACCATATAACTAACATTCTTGAAACAGAGCTGCAGGAGGCTTCACAGTGTGAGGTTTGGAAAAATGAGTTTCCAGGGGAAAATAACTGAAGGACTAGAAAATAGAACCTGTGGAAAAGGTGAATTAAATGTTGGGGTTTTTCCCTCCTATTTAATTCAATTTACTTATTAATTGCTTTAGAGGAAGTGTGCAGAGGCCACCTTCCAGTTCATGCAGATTTTAAAGCAGAGAGTAAAATCCTTTCTTTGCCCTCAAACAAATATTGAGTACCTGTTTGATACCAAACCCTGAACACAAATTAGAAGAAGTTGGTTTTTATTGAGGCTGTTGTAACTTCATTTAGAAGAATAACTATTTGAGATTATGGAGTTATATTTTTAAATGATTACCTATATTTACATTTCTCCCCCAAAATGCATTTTTTATTTTTTCAGATTCAGATGTCATAAGTGGTTACCTTGTACCTGTTTTGGAGTCTATTTGGGCACATGTAATTGAAGTGATTCAGCTTTTAAGTCAGTCGTGGTTTACTAAATGGTTAAATCAAGTCTGGAAAACATTATTCAAAACACATTTATTCAGCCTACTTCCTACTCACACTTTATAAGATTTAAAAAGGTTCACTTTGCTCCAAATAAATGGTATTTTTTTGCCAAGGTATTTTTAACATCCAAGTTTAAGTGATAATTTACTCTCAGAATAGTTTTCAAGGTTTGGAAGTATACATGCCAAAATTTTAAAAGGGGGTTAAATTATCTCTAAGGAGCTGGTGTAAGGGGGACCTACGTTTTTTACCTTCTACACATATGTGTGTGTGTCGTGAGTGTGTGTGTATGTTGTTTATACCCTTTACGAGTACTTTTATCATGCTAAAAAAATATATTTTTAGTAAAAGATTTAGCTCCTAGATTACAACAGGAAGTAAACTCATAATTGACTCAATAACTTTCTAAAAATAAATCCAAATCTTCATATTGTTCATATGTATTCATGCTACATTGATGACCATTTCCAACTTTTTTACATGCTTTTCAGGGCTCAGATACATTCAGCACTGAGTATTTGCAGGGTGATGTTATTTAAGTCAGTGAAATGGATAATAACCATGTAGTATTTTATCGCCTGTGCCTGTTGAATAAAGCTGATGTTTTGTCAGCTCTTAAAGGAAAAAAAAACAAGAATCTACAATATGCTGTGTACAAGAAATTCACTTAGCCTGTAAAGACACACACTGACTGAAAGTGAAGGAGTGGAAACATATATTTCATGAAAATGGAAACCAAGAAAGACAAGAAGTAGCTATACTTACAGGGGTCGAGACTGTCGTAATAACCTGTACTTGCTTCCAACGGGGGAGACCGTGTATTTCATCGCCTCGGTGGTGGTGTTGTACAACGTGGAGGAGCAGCTTCAGAGGCATTATGCCGGCCACAATGACGACGTGAAGTGGTGAGTCCTCGAGAGGTGTGATTGCTTTTACAGAAAGCGGAGGTCAGTACTGGGACGTAACTAAGGAGAAGAGAAGGGATCTAAGAAAATAGGATCTTTGGGGAAAACTCTTCTTCCTGTGCTCTGTGTTGTCTACTAGTTACCTGGCTCTGTAAGACTCTTGTCATTTTTAGTTTTCTATCATCATGACACATCATCTTTTTTTTTTTTTGTCTTTTTCCGTGTCCGGCAACGGATCGCAACCCTCAGTGTCACCCCCGTACCGGACAGGGACCGGCAACGGGATCGCAACCCTCGGTGTTGCCCCCACGCCTCGCTCAGCCAGTGAGTGGGAACTGGTCTGTATGTGGGATCCGAACCCTCGGCGGGAGCACCTCCACACTTCCCAAGCGGCGCACTAGCGCAGTGTGCCACCGGGCCGGCCCATGACACATCATCTTAACTGACCGCAAAACCTACACAATAGCTTCAACAGACGCCTGTTTGGAGGCCTTATTAACGCATTACGTGTTAAAGGTTTCTTTTTTTTTTTTTTTCCCTTTTTGTCTTTTTTCGTGACCGGCAACGGATTGCAACCCTCAGTGTCATGCCCATACCGGACGGGACCGGCAACGGGATCGCAACCCTCGGTGTTGCGCCCACACCTCGCTCAGCCAGTGAGCGGCTGGTCTGTATGTGGGATCCGAACCCTCGGCGGGAGTGCTGCCACACTCCCAAGCGGCGCACTATAGCAGTGCGCCACTGGGCCGGCCCTAAAGGTTTCTGATTTGGATCTTTACTTTTTAGTAAAATTGAAAATGTTTTGCCTCGTGTTTACAGCTGGGTCTGCTATTCCTGTAATTCATTTATAGCTTTTGGTGAGGATTTTATGTATCTTGCAAGAATGGATGGATAGGTGGACAGATGGATTTATGTATTTCTATGTCTCCTGGGTCCCTGGTCAATGATAAAAATCCTGTTGGCAAAAGATGATGCCTTTTCTATTTAATGCACTCAAAATTACTTGTTCTTTTTTTTTTTTTTTTGGTTTTTGGTTTTGGTGGCTGGCCGGTAAGGGGATCCATGCCTTTGACCTTAGTGTTACCAGCACCATGCTCTCCCAAGTGAGCTAACCAGCCAGCCCTCAAAATGATTTCTTAATAAAGGTGGTAGACTAACTGGTTCTGAGATTGAAACAGTATTTTCCCACTAAAGGATGCTTTTCCTTAAGTTTGAAAATTCTCAAAAATAAGGGAATTAAAATGAAATGAAATTGGTACTAGTTGTCTAAGGTCATTGGAGTACTTAGAGAATTTATTGTGAGTCTGTAAGAAATTAGGCATTATACATTTCTATTTAAATTTTCAACTAGATTACATTTGATTGAGGGAAAAGTAAAGCTTACCTTTAAGGTGTAGGTATTTTATAAGTTGTTGCTTTGCCTCACACGGATTTATCACCTCTCTTCTCCTGGGTAATGGAGCCACAAAAAGGATTACTCAAAGCTCATTTCTTCCAAGCAGTGAGAGACCCCAAAGGGGTTAATTTCCTGGAACCCTCAAGAGAGAGGCATTCCTTCCTTGGGAAATTAACCACAAACCGGGGTTCTCTCCCCACATTTATTCTCCAGACCAGGAAGTTACAGGAAAAGAACGTAGGTGGGGTTATGGCTAAGTATAGTTTAACAGGATAGGCTGGTAACATCAGTAAAACAAGCAAAGTGACATTCCATAATGCAATTTGAAAAGGTTGAGTCGATCCACCAACAAAAGCTTGATCTTAGCAAACACTTTTTCCCTACAGCAATTTCCCCAGTATTTTACATATCAGTCAAGTAACTTGTCTGTCCTTGAGCCAGCAACTTTGCTGTGTTACAAAGACTTTAGCCTGAGGAAAGTTTCCTGTCTTTCGCAAGGTTAACATTTCTATATGTAATTCCAAAAGGTTAGGCTAAACCTGAGACTACAGGGCTTTGGAAAATAGGACCTGTGAAATACATTTGCTTTATAAATGTTGATATACCCCTCAATAAGTACCCTTTTTTCAGCCTAGCAGTTCATCCTGATAGGATCACGATAGCAACAGGACAAGTCGCAGGGACATCTAAGGATGGAAAGGTATGTTATGTTGTGTTTGTATTTGTGTGATGAAATGGTAACATGAAGTAATCTTCTGAAAATATTTTGCTGATGAGGAGAAGACTTCTTAAATATGGGACCAGTACCTGACTACTTCTGAATCCCTCACTTGAATTTTTCATTGCAAATTAAGTCTTACAGTGACCTTAAAAATCCCTTGAGCTCACCTTAATTTTAGCAAATTTTTAAATAGCACTGTTCTTGTCAAAGAATTCACTAACTTTTAAAATACTTATTTACATACATGTTAAGCATTAAAATATGAAGGTACACATTTAATAAATAAAGTTAAAATCATAATAAGTAATCATTTGAATATGGGGCATTTTCCCTCTTCAGCAAATTTCAGGCACCCTTTTTCATGAACACCCTGTAAACTTGACTTGAGTCCGTGGAGTTTGTGTCTGTGTGCAAGTCACAAAAGCCACTAGGAGGTTTCTAGCACACATCATGTAAGCACTTCAGCAAGACTTTAATTTGTATTTTAAGGGATGAGAGAGGGAGCAAGTAGAATTCAATAGAAAACAGTACAAAACTGGTTACTTATGTATCACAGTCTGTGGTCATGTCTTTTTCAAAACTCTTTGTAGCTTTTTTGATATCTACTTTTATGTAGCTTATTATTGCACAGTATATTATCAGAAACTTATTACATTAAGTACTTACATTTTTATCAACATGTTTTGTTCCAGAAAATATTAAATATTTTAATAACATCGAATTCTTTAAACCTTATGCTCTTTTCCATTAAAATTCTACACTTGAAAGAGGTAAGAGGAATAATGGAAGTCAGCCTACTGTTATGTAAATTCACATAAATGGAACAGGTCTTTATCTTTTTGTTTTTAATGTTAAATGGCCTTGAAAAGTTCTTTGAAATTAGTAGTAAAATATTTGTTCCTCCCTCTAGTGGCTTAAAAGGGTATTTCAGTTTCCCGCACTGGAATTGAATCAGAACTTGAGAAATGTTTTGGCTATCTGAGCTAATCCTTTCAATTTGCCTATGGAGAAATCCAGAGAGGCCAGGTGATCAGAGGCAAGATTGAACTAAAACCCAGTTCCCCTACTGCCTAGTCTGTCCCCAGGTACAATGCTAGGACCTTTCTTGTTGATAAATCTGCTCATTGCTCTATGATGCTTTTTCTTCTATTAAGGAAGAGAAAAATTAGTATAAATTATCCAGGGACACAGTTGAGAGGGTTTTGAACAAATTGTAACAATTCTCAGTTTTATTTGTGTATAGCTGATTACCTGTTTCGCTCTTATGGGGCCCAAGAATGTTAAGCTCTTAATACCATTTGGTGGTGATGAACTTAGACATGCTGACACCTTAGTGACAAAACAGACTTTAAAAGAATAATCCTTATATGAGATTCCATTTTTCTTGTCATTTTTCATTTCTAAAATCCAGACACATCTAGATATACAAATTAGAGTATCGATTCTTGGAGTACAGTAGTCAAGAACTGGCTGTTCAAAATTTTAAATTGGGTGGACCCCACCTAAATGTTAAAGTGGTCACAGGGCCCATAATCTCCTGAAGCCATTGGGAATCCTTTATTTATATTAAAAGGCGTACTCCTGTAATACAGAAAAAGGCCTTTTGTTTTGACAGAATGGAAGTTAGTGCCCAAGTAGTCTTGTAGCTTCAAGGTAAAGATAAATTTGCGTAACTGTCACAATTGATGACTCTGTGTTTTTTTATAACAGCCATTGCCCCCACATGTACGCATCTGGGATTCTGTGACGTTGAATACTCTGCATGTCATCGGAGTAGGTTTTTTTGATCGAGCCGTCACCTGTATTGCGTTCTCAAAATCTGTAAGTGGGAGCTCTGCGCGTGTCACAGTCTTTGTCCATAGGAGAAGAGAATCAGATTAGGGTTGAAGAGGGAGAGACTTACCCACACGAAAACCACCCACGTGCATGTGCAGATGTGAACTGAAGCATTCCTGCTTACCAGGTCCCTCATTCAGAGGTCACACACACGTCTTGCCAGGGACACATACTTCCAATCAAACATTTCCAGCCGCATAAACTTGGTGATGAAAAGAGGCCCCCCCGGGGGCATTGTCCTCACTTTCTCTAAGGCTTTGTCTGCTCTGGCCTTGAATTTCACCTGCCGCCTTCACATGTGGCTCCACAGGGACTGGATGGGGCCCCGTGGTCTTCAGGTGTTGTAAGGGTGTGCAGATTCAACACGTCCACCCTAGTGCTCTCTTAAACCACTTCAGCAGTTCTGAAACACGTTTATCGCCTTCACATGTGGCTCCACAGGGACTGGATGGGGCCCCGTGGTCTTCAGGTGTTGTAAGGGTGTGCGGATTCAACACGTCCACCCTAGTGCTCTCTTAAACCACTTCAGCAGTTCTGAAACACGTTTATAATCACACGCACATGTTCACATCAAAATACCTTGTGTGTTCACGCCCCCAGGGCTTCGTTCACTAGCCCTGTCCACAGCTGGTAATAGACCACTATGCTGTGCCTGCTGCGGGCACTGTCTCCTCCAGGAGCGGGGCCTCTGAGCCCCTTTGGGGGCTGGTTCTCGTGGAACTCGATGGAGAAGAGCCAACCCTTCCCCCTGATCCTGTCCCTTCCTCATCCCACGTTCACACTCTCCCTGTCTGGCCAAGAAAGCAGGTCGCAAAAGCAGTGGAGCAGCGGACTCTTTATTAAAAGTAAAATGACTGTTCATTTTTAATCTTGTTCAACCCATTTTATTCTCAAATGTAGTCTCCCTGTGAATAACTTTTTCTTTCCAGAATGGAGGAAGCAATCTCTGTGCTGTGGACGACTCCAACGACCACGTGTTGTCTGTGTGGGACTGGCAGAAAGAAGAAAGACTGGCCGATGTGAAGGTTTCACTCCCAGACTCACACTGGGCCGTGTCCTGACTTTCCCACTAGGAGCTGCAACGGCACAGCCTGCAGCCTCCTCCCAGTGGGCTCCAGGACACAGCTGCCCTGTCTGTCCTGGTGGGCTGCCCATTCCCACCCCCAGCCCTTGGGCATGACACCCTCACCTTAGACGCTTCCTGCCCCCTGTCCTCCCCCATAGGACTCTGTTCCCCAGTCCTGTCAGGGTTTTTCCTGTCTTTACAATGCCTGTGAGATTTCTTCCTCCTCATTTCACACCCACTACCCTTTTAATTCACTCAGTGTTTATTTGTTCACTTTTTCTTTAATTTGCCTGACAAATGCCCACTGTGTGCCCACCTGATGCAAGGAGGCACTGGAGGTGTGGTCATGAGCAGTGCACCCGCTGCCTCTCCCCTGGAAGGGCAGAGCGTGGCAGGGCCACCAGCACGGGGGCCTGTCCACAGCAGAGCCAGCGCCCCTGGCCAAATCCCAAGTCACTCCTTGTAGGATTCTTCTTGCAGTGGTCCCCTTTGACAACTTCTTCTACTGCCTCCAATCCATTTTGCACAATACATCACATGAACTTTCTTTTAGCCTCCTGATGTTTTTCTCCTATTAATGTCATCGTTGGATCTCTATTTTTATAGAATTGACTTCAGATTTCTCATCCTGGCATTCATTAACCTTAGATAACCTTCCTTACCTAACATTAGAATTACCATTAGATAACCTTACTTACCTTCTTTTCTCTCTGTGTGTCTGGGCTGCAGGCCTAATATTCTAATCGGGCGTGCTTCCTAACCCCTGTTTTCATGCCATAGCCCTGCTGTCTAATATTCGGGTCAGGCATTTAAGGTCTCGCTATGTTGCTAGGTTGGAAGCAATCAGAGGCAAGTTATTATCCATTTCTAAGAGCATGTAACTGAATTATTAACTAGAAGCAACAGTCAGGGCTAGCGTTAGCAAACCAGGGTGCAGGTCCTGGAAGTCAGGACATGGGTGGAGGAGGGGTGAGGTGACACCCAAGAGCCAGGCCCACCACACAGAGCCCCAGGCTGGGTCACTGAACCACAAGCAGAGCCCAAGGAGCTAGAACCAGGAGGGACTGAGGGGTGAGGTGACACCCAAGAGCCAGGCCCACCACAAGGAGCCCCAGGCTGGGTCACTGAACCACAAGCAGAGCCCAAGGAGCTAGAACCAGGAGGGACTCCCAGGGGAAACAGGTCAGCCAGTCAGTCAGGAACGATGGAGCTGGATAAAACCCAGATTCCAAGGCCCTTCTCAGGAGACTTTAATCACAGATGGGGGTGAGGCCTAGATATCTGCATTTTAACACACATTAGGTGATTCCGTTGAGAACAAATGCTTGCAATTTTTAACTCGCCTCCTGCTCCTAACCCACCCCTTCAGCAAAGCAAACTGTGTGCCTGGTCCATGCCCGGTCAGGTGAGAGGCCCGGGCATAGAAAGAGGACTCTGAAGTGCCCTAGTCCTCAGGGGCTCACAGTCCAGTGAAGGAGACAGACGAGGAGGGGAAGTTAAGGCACACGGCCAACAGAAGTTTAATGTTTACAGCAAGATGAATTCAATAGGAAGAAAATCAAGAAGCATAGTGCTTGGCTTGAATGAGTTTTGTGTGGTTCAGATTTTATTTATTTTCTTAAGTATCTTAACAGATCTGAGGCATTTGATTCTCTTGTTTTTCTTGAAGTGTTCTAATGAAGCTGTATTTGCTGCGGATTTCCACCCCACGGACACCAATATCATAGTTACCTGTGGAAAATCACATCTCTACTTTTGGACACTAGAAGGGAACTCCCTTATTAAGAAGCAAGGATTATTTGAGGTAAAGTTAAACTATATTTTTTGTTTTATTTTTCCCTGAGGGGTACATGTGATTGGCTAGATTTTAAGGGAGCTTTGAGGTGTCTCTGTCTTGACATTGGTTTTAATGGCAGATGTGTGTGGGGGGGTACATCTGGGGGAAGCGTGGAGTGGGAAAGACTCCACTGGGATCTCTCACATAGTTGGGGAGCCCCTCAAGTCTTGTGGCTAACACTGCTGAGGTCGTGAAAGAAGGAGGGGGTGCGCCAAGGAGAAGGTTGATGCCCAGGGGGCAGAGCCTCCGCCCCAGCATGGCTGGCTGCAAAGAGCACACGGAGGAAGAAAGCACTTGGGAGGACGGGCAGCCTGTCTTTGCAAAGGATGAGAGAGAAACTCTGTGCCTCTGTCTGGCCATTTGGGGGCCTGGTGAAAGCAGTGGGAGACAACACTTTTTACAGAGGCTGATTTAGAGGCCCCCTTTATTCTGGTGCAAGGGCTCTAATTCTTAAGGCTACAGTCATGACAATACAGCACGACCCTTATCCCCCTCCAGCACCCTACTCTGCCTGGACTGTGTGCAGCCATGTGATTCCGCAGCCATTTGGAGTTGCCAGGAATTTCTTTCTCTTAGAGCAGTTCATCTCATGGCCTAAGTTACATAATGGTAGATAAAAGTGGAAGACGTGCGGGGTGGTGACAGAAGCTTGACACTATTCAGTTTGGGATTACTGTGGTTCTAGAGATTATGAATACAAATAAAAGGAGGATTAAATATATATGTTTGCTACATTCTGCAGAAACAAGAAAAGCCAAAGTTTGTCCTCTGTGTGACTTTTTCTGAAAATGGTGACACCATCACTGGAGACTCAAGTGGCAACATTTTAGTATGGGGAAAAGGTAACAAGTGATTGTTCACAGAGCCAATGTTTTTGGTCATGTTTTAAGTAAGAAGCCAAACGTGACTTTTGTAAGAATTGTCTATTAATATAACTTAGAGGAATACAAAAATGAAATGAGATTTGCAAGTGGGAAGAGGCGCGCTTTTTGACAATGTACTAATGATGGTTTTCTTGGTGTGTTTAGGTACGAATCGAATAAGCTACGCAGTTCAAGGGGCCCATGAGGGTGGTATTTTTGCACTTTGTATGTTAAGAGATGGCACACTGGTATCAGGAGGAGGGAAAGATCGAAAGCTCATTTCCTGGAATGGAAACTATCAAAAACTTCATAAAACTGAGGTAGGTCAACAAACACTACTATTGAAATTCATTTTGAACCTTAAACTGTTATCCTAACCAGTTTCCTCGTTAGTATGAAATCTTTAGCTTACAGTTTTGAACGTTGTTTAGATGAAATCATACTTTATGGAGGTATCAGATTTTATTAAAATCATGGAGGCAGTTTAAGTACAACTACTGAAATGGAATTAGGTTTATAAAATTTGTGGTTGTAACACACTTCATATTTAGGATATTTTTATATTAGAACCAATCTCAATTTTCCAAGGGATTATTATGTACATTTTGATTTATCATTAAAATCTTTCTTTTTTCACTTTAATTTCCAGCGTGTTATTCTGGAGACATTACTGCTCTGATTACACTAATATTTATTGAGTATCTACTTAGTCATGGCTGTCTGCTGAGTGCCAACAGGCTCCCTGGAGCTCTAACTGCCTTTGATAGGCACGTCACCTCCTTGTTACCTAGTCGGCAGCTCTGCACCCCGGTAGGAGACATAGGCAGGAAATCTAATTTTCCCTCTACACACTCAGTGAATTTTCTCCCCTAGGTTCCAGAAAATTACGAGCAGACAGATTGCAAAACTGTCATCAATCTGAAGGGCAGTGCTCTTTATGCCTAGTGTAGAACGGACACGTTTTTGGACTTTTCCGACTTCTGAGTGAGATACACACAACACCCTTACACATCACATAGAGAGCTGCATGGCACCCTTCTTTGGGAGAAGGAAGATGGGTTCTGGTGATGATTGCTCTTCATAGAGGAAGGCCTTCGTTGCAGCTTTGAAAATCATGTTCCCTTTCAATTTAGTTGTAATAACATTTTTAATAAGATTTGACCAGCATTTGATTGAATGTGTCATAAATTGCTAGAGTCATAGACATACTAAATTATATTAAATGATAATTTAATATAATTTAAACTATAGTTATTAAATTATAGCTGTAAAGAAGCTCCAAAGCCTCATCTAGCATCATGGAGATGACTCAGCACTTGTTAGGGCCTGTGATTCCTCTTCATTAGCATGGCTCGTCACTGCTCTTGCTAACAAAGCACACTAGAGAGGGGATTTGAGGGGATTTGTATGAGAGCAGGCTGCTGCTTATCATTGTGGGACTGCAGCGCCCACCCTCAGCCTGCCTGGGTTGAGCTGCAGAGCTTGTCCTTTTTATAGTGCAAGAACTTCGTTGACTTTATCGTAGCAAATTGTTCTTAGTGGGTATATTTTGAAATTCTTTTTCTTAACATTTAGATTATTCCATACACTAACCAGCAAGAACAATGGATTTTAAAACTAAAGAGAGCGGGGCCAGCCCGGTGGCGCACTGCGCTAGTGTGCCGCTTGGGAAGTGCGGCGGCGCTCCCGCCGAGGGTTCGGATCCCACATACAGACCGGTTCCCGCTCACTGGCTGAGTGAGGCGCGGGGGCAACACCGAGGGTTGCGATCCCGTTGCCGGTCCTGGTCCGGTACGGGGGCGACACTGAGGGTTGTGATCCGTTGCCGGACACGGAAAAAGACAAAAAAAAAAAAAAGCTAAAGAGAGCAATGTTGCCAAATAATTTACCATTTTAAGTTACAATGTATCTTTAGGAACTCTCGTTATAGCAGTGTCATAGTGTTCTTTACTTTCCAAATTTTATCTGCTACTGCTATCAGAAGTTATAACAAGTAAAGAGTAAACTAACCAGTAGTATTCCTTATTTTTTAATTCTGTCAAGAAAAATTCTTTTTTTTTTTTTTTTTTTTTTTTTTTTGTCTTTTTTTTTTTTCATGTCCGGCAACGGATTGCAACCCTCAGTGTCGCGCCCGTACTGGACCGGGACCAGCAACGGGATCGCAACCCTCGGTGTTGCGCCGCCCCTCGCTCAGCCATGGAGCGGAAACAGTCTGTATGTGGGATCCGAACCCTCGGCGGGAGCGCACCACCGCACTCCCAAGCGGCGCACTGTAGCATGCGCCACCGGGCCGGCCCCCAAAAATTCTTTTTTTTAAACAAACCCTTGCTGATTCTTCTAAGACGTATAAAAATACTTAAAATGATTGTACTTTAAAATTGAGGTTTGAGGTTTTGATTATTCACTCAACAACTGAGTGTGGTATCTATCTATCTAAAACTCTTTGTCTCTGGGGCTGACCCTGTGGCTCACTCGGGAAAGTGCAGCGCTGCTAGCACCGAGGCTGTGGGTTCGGATCCTACATAGGGATGGCCGGTGCGCTCACTGGCTGAGCATGGTGCAGACCACACCGTGCCGAGGGTTGCAATCCCCTCACTGGTCAGAAAAATAAATAAATAAATAAAATAAAACTCTGTCTCTGTCTATCAGCATGACATGATAGGAGCTTTCAGTATGATGTGTAAACAAGTATTTGGAATGACTGAGCTAACAATTTAATGACATTTTAAATCTTGTCTTTTCGTATGACTCTTTTCAATGCAGATTCCAGAACAGTTTGGTCCAATCCGAACAGTGGCCGAGGGCAAAGGCGACGTGATCTTGATAGGCACGACGAGAAACTTTGTCCTGCAGGGCACTCTGTCGGGGGACTTTGTGCCCATCACTCAGGTGCGGTCCCGTTAAGCAGGCCCACCAAGCACTTTGATTTTGTATTATATCAGAATATAATCAAGCATTACAAGGAGGCGATAATTCCTGTGTTTTAAACCGAGATAACCTTCCTCCACTTCGGAGTTTCATTTGCTGCCATGAGTTCAGTGGGGGACAGAGAGACTGATGCGGTGGTCATGCAGTGGGCATGAAGCCGTGGTTCATCCTCCTTAGGGCTCCTGTGTGGTGATGGAGGTATCTCAGAGCTTCTGTGTGTCTCGGTTCTTTGTAGGGTCACACTGATGAGCTCTGGGGACTGGCCATCCATGCCTCAAAACCTCAATTCTTGACCTGTGGTCATGACAAGCATGCCACTCTCTGGGATGCTGTTGGTCACCGGCCTGTCTGGGACAAAATAATAGAGGTAAATATACACGTTATATTTCCATTTTTCTTATGCAGATTCATCTGGAACATGTTCTTTTTTTTTTTTTGCGTGAAATTAATCGTGATATAAAATTGTCCCAAAGCAAATGTCATTCGATGCACGTTATATTTCCATTTTTCTTATGCAGATTCATCTGGAACATGTTCATTTTTTTTTTTGCGTGAAATTAATCGTGATATAAAATTGTCCCAAAGCAAATGTCATTCGATTTATCTCTTTAAGATTGCATTGCTTTGAACAGTGTCTTGAGTTGTCTTATCCATGTAACTCTGAAGTTTACTCCTGAATTTTTGGACAGCAAGTTAGCTTTTCTGAGTTGGTTGTTAGGTTTTCCGAGTGCAGTCTCTTAACTGCCTTAAATGCTGAGAAGTTCTTGTTATGAGCCTGTTTACAGTGTACCCTTTGAAGGAGGATTTACAAGTGTACTGAAACCATACAATTTATGTCTACGTTTTCAGTTTGATGGTAAAGGTAAAGCATAAAGTCAGCATCTCTGTGACCTTTGCAAAAGAAACTCAGATTGCACATCAGGGTGTTGAAATATCCCTTTCCTACATGTAAAACAGTCATGTGTTTCTTGAGCGCTGACTATTGGCCTGCCAAGCTCTGCATATGTTTTAAGCATAATCCTTTAAGCAGCCCAGCAGGTGGAAGTTTTGGGCTTTTTTTTAACTCTGATTTTATTGATTGGGAAATTGAGGTTTAGACTAGTTAAATAATTTGCATGGTCACTAGTTAGTAAGTGACAGAGCTAGTGTTTACACCCAGTCTAGTCTGACTCCCAAACCCACACTTTCCACTGTATCATACGGAATGAGTCAAAAGCACATTCCATGTTTCTGATGCTTTCAATGATATACATGATCCCACTGAAGGAAATAGCCCCTCAGGAGACCTTCTCATCACCCTTTCATCCCAGCAAGGATGCTGGGTCCGAGTTTCAGCTCTCCTTCCCTTCACTTGCCGAGCAGGTGTGCCGAGGGGTGCCCGTCACTGGTGGCCAGCTCAGCACCCAGATGGAAGAGCCCGAAGGGGCTGGGTTCTGTGAACCATGATTTTGAAGAAAAGCATTTACTTGTTTGTCTTTATTTTCATTACCATAGATGTGAAAGGATATGGCAAAAAGAGAAATTCTAAAAGGATAAAAATTTAGCATTATTGAAATGTGACATTCACTCAGTAGGAAAACATTTTCCTCTCTCAAGAAAAAAGAGACTTTCAAACAGAGCCATATAGCTCTAAGGAATTAGAGCTGTGCATGTGTCTGTTTTATGCTATAGTGTTGTATCTGTCCATCAATTTACACTTCCTTTAAAATATTTTAGGATCCAGCTCAGTCTTCTGGTTTTCATCCTTCAGGGTCTGTGGTTGCAGTTGGAACACTAACCGGGAGGTGAGTTCATACCAGCATGGCTTTGTTTTCAGTGCTTATGGAAATGAAGCTTGTTACTTGTATTTCCCCAGGGACAGGCACGGTTCGGTCTTGGCTATGTCTTCTCAGCCTCATAGGTAGCAATATCTTAAGAGGAGAGCTCCATGTATCCAACAGCATTCTTTATGAAAATGTTTGCATAGTGACACACACGCATGCACACATGCACACACACACCCCATGTTCCATTTGACTCTTTGGGACAACTGAAGCTTCAAACTCAGCAGGTTCCCACCCTGTGATGACTGGTGACAGCCAGGCTAGAGGCAGGTGTCGCCATCGTCCACCTGCTGACTGTGCGTGGCAGGACAGGGTGACTGCTCGGGATCACAGACAGCGTCCTGGGGTGGAAGAGAGAATACGTGACCTAATTCCTTCCCTCTGTCTATGCCTCCCGCATCTCCAGTGCTAGGACCAGATGCTCCTGATGCTGTCGATTTAACAGGACTTTTGAAAGGCATATTCTAGTGTGCCCCAGTCTGTTTCTTCCATTTCAGCCTGTATGAAGGTTAAATAGCACATAAAGGTAAATGGTTGTTCAAGATGCAAGGAATCAAAGCTGAGAAGCAAAATCTACATTTCAGTGGGGACAGGAAGTCCACACGATGAGTGGTAATGGTTAGGGCCACATGGAAGACAAGAAAACAGTCACTATGCCTCAGTAGACATGCCGATGGATGTTAAGTCATCTCGGTCTGAAACTGCAGCAGCAAGGAGCCTGCATTCCTTGTCATCCTTGAAAACACTGGGTCCTACTTACTGCCACCACTTGATAATACAATGGGTAGGAGAGTTGGATCATTCTGGCATTTAACAGACCTTTAGTGAGAGCTGCGACCTTATCAGAGGATACAAAGCACTTCCATTTCCACTATCATTTGACTTTGACATTGAGCCTGCAAAGTAGACCTGAACTCTTATCCCCTATTTACAATTGCAAAAACTGGGCCCAGAGAGGTTAAATTCGAGGAGTAGTCCTCTACTCGCCTTTCTTCATTCTCTCTGTCCTTTCTTTCACCCGTTGGTTGCATGACAGCATTCGCAGAAGGTCTGGACTCTCGGCCACCTGTGCTTGCACAGCATGGTTCAGAATATCACTGCCCCCCTGAGTTGTCCCAGCCTGTCCTCCTGGGCTTCTCCCTGTGTCAAGTCTCTGGGTGAGCTCTTGCACATGGTCTTTTGCCACCTCCTCTGACCACAGGCCCCAGCACTAAGTGTTGGCCACCTTCTCTGCCCAGGGCCTTCTCTCTTTCCATATGTAAATGACAAAACACGAACACTGAAAAACCATGTCATACCATTGATAAGCAAATAGTTTTGAATGGTAGCCAATATGCCATTCCATTTTGTAGGAAAAGCTTGTATATAGGAAATTTTCTTTAAATAAAAGCTGGGAATAAGCTTTCTTGTTAAGCAAACACAAAGTATTTATTAAGCCCTTATGATTATTAGTTTTTCATAGTCTCACTATTGTAATAGTCTTACTTCATTTTCTCACTGAACAACTTATTGTGCTTTTTCTCATGTTTACAACAGGTGGTTTGTGTTTGACACAGAAACAAAAGACTTGGTCACCGTTCACACAGATGGAAATGAACAGCTTTCTGTAATGCGTTACTCACCAGGTTAGAAGACAAACCATTCACTACTTTACAGTTCCAACAGAATTATGAAATTATGTATAAATGTCCTTAAAGAAAAAATTTCATAAGCCTCCTCAGAGCGAAATTCAAATTATTCATGCATGTAATTGTGGCATTTAGGGATTCTCTTTCCTCATTTGTGTAACCATGCTTGCATATTTTTTAACTTTACATTATAGAAAATTTCAAATGTAGACAAAATTAGACCAGAGAGCGTGATAAACCCCACGTGCTCATGACCGGCTTCCACAGTGATGGACGCTTGCTAGTTTCGGTGTCTGGAGCCCCACCCACTGCCCCCACTTCCATTTTATTTTGAAGCAGTTCTCAGGCATCTTTCCTTCTCATCTGTTAATATTGCTGTATATTTCTCAAAAAGATGAGGACTCTTTTTTAATAGCTTTATTTAGGTATAATTCACATATAATAATTTACCCCTTATAAATGCATGATTCAGTGATTCTTTTTTTAAATTTATTTTTTTATTACTATTAATTATTTTTTACATTCTATGATGTTGTTGCGGAGCAGTTGGGAGGGAGGAGGAGAGGAGAAAAGGGAAGGATATGGGATGGAAGGAGGAGGAAGGTGAGGGGAATTGAGGCCTGTGGCACCCCCCTCATTCACACAGGGGAGACCGGAGGCTTGGTCATTGCCAGGCTGGGTGAATATGTCAGGGGTGTGTGGCAAAAGCCTTTGCCCCCAACCACCCAAGCTCGGGAGCCTGGGGCCCTTCTTGCTGCAGCTCGGTGGTCATTGCTGGTCTGGCTGCGGGTGTCGGGGGGGCGTAGCCAAGGCCCAGGGCCCCCACCCTGGGAACTGGTTGGGGGTGTCAGGGGACATGGCTGAGGCCCCCAGCCCTCCCCCCTTTCTGGCTTGGTATCCCAGGGGCCTTCCAGTCCTTGTAGGTATTATAGGTATTCTTTGGTGAAATGAGACCTTTACTAGTTAATGTCAAACTTTGTCTCTGGTTGTGGGCACTTTGTTTTTTCTTTCAGTTCTGTGTTGGATTATTTGCTGTTCTCACCACTTATACTGTCTGCTGGAACTAATTTGTTGTCCTTTGGTTACTTCTAAAATGGGGGAGCTTCCTGTAGGGACCAGTACTTGAGCTCTGTGGTTTAGCTAAATTGCTACTTTGCTGCTGATTCCCTAGGGAAGGCTTTTTGTGCAGCTCAGGTTTTAATGGTTGACCTTATAGGTACTTCTGGCTCTCAAGAGATCCAGTGCACCTGGGCTGTGTAGAAACACTGGTCTGGGCCTGAGTCTTTTCAGCAAACTGCACCCCCTCCAGTTCTATACTCCTGACCAGTCTCCTCTGAGTGGTCCTACACTGTTTGGGGCGTCAGATCAGCTGTCCTCGCTGTGCCCCAGTGTTCCTCCAGTGGGCCCATCTCACCCACCGCCTGTGCTCCAAACACTTCCCATGGAACAGGCCATGCTCCAGTCCCTTGCAATGACTCGCCAGCCTCTGAGTGGCTCCTTTTTTCAGTTGTTGTGGCTCCTCCTATGTGAGTCTATGGGAACCTTGTTTGTGGTCTTGCTGTCCTGGGGGCCACCAAGGCCCTCTTCTCCCCTGCTGCCTCCAAGCAACTTCATCTGAAGGGCACAGCTGTGTCTTCTGCCAGCTCCTACTCTGTGCACTTAGCAGCTCCATCCTGGAAGCAGCTGGGATTTGAAATAGTCGGAGTGGTTTTTTCTTTCTCTCATCATGGCTTGTCCTGCCTTCATGCACTCTTTAAGTCCTTCCTCCTCTTCCCCTGAGCTCTAGGCTCTAGTGGCCCCAGCTTGGCTATCATTGCTTTTTTTTTTTTTTTTTTTTTTTTTTTTTCTCCTTTTTGAGACCAGCCGCATCGCACTCAGCTAGTGAGCGCTGTGAGCGCACCGGTCATCCCTATATAGGATCCGAACCCGTGGCAGGAGCGCTCCCGCGCTCCCAGCGCCGCACCCTCCCGCGTGCGCCACGGGCTCGGCCCATCGTTGCTTTTTTATAGTAGTAAATTGGTTGATTTGTGGGATAAAGTGATGCTGGGGACCGTCTGTTCTGCCATCTTGACTGGAAGTTCGATTCAGTGATTCTTAGTAAATTTGTAGAGTTGTGCAGTCAAGTTTTAAAACCTTTCCATCACCCCAAAAAAGTTCCCTCCACACCCATTAGCAATTCCTCTCCACCCCCACATCCTGCCCGAGGCAGCAACCGGTCTGTGTTCTGTCTCTATAAATTGCCGTTTCTGGACATATCATATGGATGGAATCATGCACTATAACGCAGGAGCCCCAAATCTGCAAGAGCACCCACATAGTGTTTGCCTGTTCCAGAGAACTCACCCGGTTATTATTAGACTTACGAGAGGTACCTAGGCGGCCATTGGTCAGAAAATCCACACCACCGTGGAGTACATACAACAGTTATATAGAGAACAGAGTAGTGGTGTAAATCATTTTCTGGCTTATGTGTAGACTCTAACCCAGCTTACGTAACTGAGAACACATGGGAGATCTGGCTGAGCAGATAAGTTAATCTACTTGCTACTCTCCTGGCACCACAGAGCTTGTTCATTTACTGATGGTCCCTGCTCCCTCCAGCCCTCTGTTTGTCTTAAAGGGGACGTGCCTTTCCTTGGGTAACGACCTTGGCCAGGGGTAGTCTCCCGGGGGGAGGGGGAACTCTGGTATACACAGGGAGAGGGAATAGGGCTGTGTCCAGCATTCACCCTACACACAATATGTAGTCTGTTAAGCTTCTTTCATGTAGAATAATGGTATTGAGATGAACTTGTGTTATTGTGCATGTATCAGTAGTTTACTCCTTTTTAATTGCTGGAAAATATTCCATTTTATGGGTGTGCCACATCTTGTGTATGTACTCATCTGTTAATAGACAATTTGGATCATTTCTGGTTTTTTACTATTATGAATAATGCTGCTATGAACATTCATGTATATGTCTTTATAGACATATGTTTGCATTTCTCCTGGGTAAATTTCTAGGAGTGAAATTGGTGGATTGTATGGTAAACTTATGTTTATCATTTCATGAAACTGCCAAACTGTTTTTCAAAGTGGCAGTACTGTTTTCCATTGTCACCAGCAATGTCTGGGGGTGCTAGTACCACCACATTCTCACCAACACCTGGTACTGTCTTTTTTATTATAGCCGTTCTAACAGGGGTGTAATGGTATCTCATTGTGGTTTTAGTTGGCATTTCCATAATGACTGTTGATATTGAGCATTTTCCCATATACCTATTAGTCATTCCTATATCATCTTTGGTGAAATATCTATTCAGATATCTTGCCCATCTTTTAATTGGGTTGTTTGTCTTACTAATGATTTATAAGAGCTTTATTTATATTCCATATAAGTTCTTTATCAGAAATATGATTTGCCGATATTTTTCCCTGTATATGGCTTGACTTTTCTTGCCCATCTTTTAATTGGGTTGTTTGTCTTACTAATGATTTATAAGAGCTTTATTTATATTACATATAAGTTCTTTATCAGAAATATGATTTGCCGATATTTTTCCCTGTATATGGCTTGACTTTTCATTTTCTTAATGGGGACTGTTGAAGCCTAAAAGTTTTTGATTTTGATTAAGTCCAGTTTATCAAGTTTTTCTTATATGGATCATGCTCTTGGTGTCATACTCCCCTGTGCTTTCTTGTAGAAGGGTTATTGTTTTAGCCTTTAGGTCTGTGATCCATTTTGAATTAATTTTTGTATGTGGTGAGAGGTAAGAGTCTGAGTTTATTTGTTCTGCGTAAAACATCCAGTTGTCCCAGCACCATTTGTTGAAAAGATGATCCTTTTTCTATTGAATTATATTGGCACTTTATCAAAAATCAATTGACCATAAATGTAAGGTTTTATTTTCAGATACTCAGTTCTGTCCCCTTTACCTATATCATAATCCTTGTGACAATACCACACAGTCTTGATTACTGTGATTTTAGAGTAAGTTGACATCGATTAGTGTAATTCTTCCAGCTTCGTTGTGGTTTTTTTTTTTCAAAATTGTTTTTGCTTTTAGGTCTTTACCATATATAAAATTTTATATAAATTTTAGGATCAGCTTGCCAATTTCTAATTTTAAAAAGCCTACCAGAATTTTAATAAGGAGTATATGGAATTTATATACATCAATATGGGGAGAATTGCCACCTTGACAATATTGAGTCTTCTCTGCCATGAACATGGTGTGTCTCTCCATTTATTTAGATCTTCTTTAATTTTTCTCAATGATGTTTTATATTTTCTGGTGTACAAGTCTTGCACATTGTTAATTGTTTATTCCTAAGATGTTTTTGTGCCATTTTCTGAATTTTAATTTCACATTGTTGGTTGCTAGTATATAGAAGTAAAATTGAATTTTGCACATGGATCTTATATCCTACAGTTTTAGTAGCTTTTTGTGTGTGTACATGTGGAATCCTTGGGATTTTTCTTCATATAGGATCATGTCATCTGCAAATAAATACCGTTTTACTTCTTCCTTTCCAATCTGGATGGTTTTAGTTTTTCACTTTTTGTGTTGGTTTTTTTTCCCCCCTTACTGCATTAGCTGGTATCTCCAGCACAATGTTAAACAGAAGTGGCAAGAGTGGATCCTTGCCTTGCCCCCAATCTGAGGAGAAAAATTATTTAGTCTTCCATCATTAAGGATAAAGATGCCCTTTATCATGATGAGAAAGTTCCCTTCTGTTCCTTATTTAGTTTAGAGTTTTTAGCATGAATCCGTATTGGGCTTTGTCAAGTACTTTTTCTGTATCTATTGAGATGACTATGTGGTTTTTGTCCTTTATTTTATTAATATGGTATATTACATCACTTTTCAGATGTTAAATCAACTTTGCATTCCCATGATAAGTTTCACTTGATAATTGTGTGTAGTCCCTTTTATATATTGCTGGATTCCATTTATTGATATTCTGTTAAGGATTTTTGCACCCATGTACATGAGCGATACCGATCTGTAGTCTTCTTTTGTTGTAATGTCTTTGTCTGCCTTAGTTATGAAAGTTATATTGGCCTTATAAAGTAAGTTGGAAAGTATTCTTTCCTCCTTTCTTTCCTGAAAGAGTTTGTGAAGGATTGGAATTTCTTTATTAAATAGTTGTTAGAATTCATTTGAATTCAGTGAAACCATCTGAGCTTTTGTGGGGGGGGATGTTTTTAAATTACTAATTTACCTTATGTGTTATACTTCTATTCAGATTTTCTATTTCTTCTTGAGTCAGTTTGGTAACATGCGTCTACCAAGAAATTTGTCCATTTCCTCTAAATTGTCTAATTTCTTGGCATAAAATTATTCATATTTGCTTGCAATCCCTTTTAATTTTTCTGAGGTTGGTAGTGAGTGACCTGTCTTTCATTCTTGATTCTGGTAACTTGTGTCTTCTCTCTTTTTTTCTAGGTCAGTCTAGCAAAAGGTTTATCAGTTTTATGGATCTTTTCAAAGAACCAACTATTGGTTTTATTGATTTTTTTCCATTGTTTTTCTGATTTCTATTTTCTTCTGTTCTGATCTTTATTATTTCCTTTCTTCTGCTTGATTTATGTTTAGTTTGTTCTTCTTTTTTAGTTTTTTAAGATGGAAGCTTGGGTTATTTATTGGAGATCTTTCTTTTCTGGTATAGGTGTTTAAAGCTATAAATTTCCCATTAAGCACTGCTTTAGCCACATCCCATAAATACTGTTTTCATTTTCACTCAGTTCAAAATATTTCCTAATTTCAATGATGATTTTTTCTTTGGCCTATGAGTTCTTTAGAAATGTATTGTAGGCTCCATAGCTCAGGGCTTAGAGCACTGATCTTGTAGAAATGTGTTGTTTAATTTCCAAATATTTGGGGATTTACATATTTCTTCCTGTTGTTGATTTCTAATTTAACTTTATTTATTATGGTCATAAAATACATTTTGTGTGGCTTTAATCATCAGCTAGGAATACGCTTGCCCCAATCACAACCCTAAGCTCAGGCTTGCAGAACTGTAGAGATGGTCACTTCCATCAACAATGCTGCTGGATCCAGGTGTCTCACGGGGCTTCATATTGAGTGAGCCCCTTTGACCACAGCCGCAAAGCTGCTGATCCTCAGAGCTTGCTCTTCCCCGGTGGAACCTCTGTGCCAGCAAGCTGCTTTCACGGGGCTTCATATTGAGTGAGCCCCTTTGACCACAGCCACAAAGCTGCTGATCCTCAGAGCTTGCTCTTCCCCGGTGGAACCTCTGTGCCAGCAAGCTGCTGGGAGGGCATGAGGACAGCCCCAGGGAACTCCAGTTGGCTCATCTTTTCCTATCTGAAGTCCAGCAGATTTTCACACAAACACTTCTCAGATTGTTTGATGTCTTTGCCAGTTTCCAGAGTACTGACATGGTTGTTTTTGTTGATTTTGTACAGTTTCATAATTGCTTTATGGAGAGCCATAAAGCAATTGCAAACCTCACTTGGCCACAGCTAGAAGTCCTGCCCTCTTATTTTTAACATAACCACAATATCATTGTCTTCTCCTCAACCCAAATTAACACTGATTTCTTAATATCGACATATGTCCAGTTGGTATTCGAATTTTCAATTGACACTTTTTAAAAAAAATTTGTTTAAATCAGGATACAAAATAAAGGCCCACACATGGTAATTGGTTGATGCGTCTCATAAGTTTCTTTGAATCCATGAGTATTTTCTCTCTCGCCCTCTCTTGTAGTAAGTTTGTTGAAGAAACTGTCTCATTTTGCCCATAGCATTTTCTACACTGGATTTAGCTGAATGCATTCCTGTGGTGTTGCTTAACTTGTTCCTCTGTCCCCTGTATTTCCTGTAAAGTGATTTTGGGATCTCAAGTCTTGATCATACTCAAGTTCTATGTATACTGATGTATTTTTCCTACAGGAGGCACATAATAGATTTGCCTCTTTTTTGTGATATTGGCAGCTGTTAATGCCCCAATGCCTAGATCCATAAGGGACTGCAAACTATTGATTTTCCAACTTTAACTTTTCTTCTTCATTTATTAGCTCTCTTACCTCTATAATGAGAATGTTTCCTTCATCTAGTACTTTTTACCCAGCAGTAAAGTTCATATAGGAAAGTCAAGATAAAGGCTTGATTTCTTTCACTTTATTTTCCAGCCTCGGAGACAATGAGTCTGCTCCTTGCATCCTCAAACAGTGACCAATTTGTGGTGCTGCTGGTGCTGGTGGTAGTTTTGGTGCCGTGATGAATTTCAGTATATTCACTATGTTTCTATCTATTATAGTTATAATAGATGGAATAATTTATCCATCGTTGGCAAGTGGAAGCCACTTCAGATTGACCCCTGAGGCCCTTTGACATACTTATGATCTTTGATACTCGTTCTCTGGCATAACAAGTTGTTCCAGGATCATCGTGTACATTTCTTGCCTCACAACTATGTTAACTAGGTGCCTCTAGTTCCTTTCGTGTCTGAAATGCAGCTTGGAGATCACATATGGAGCTAGGCATGCTCATTGCTACTGGGTGATTATTTCTAAGCCTTTTCATTGTGTTATGATTGTGTTTTAGGAAATACTGTTTTTCTATGATATGCAGGACATTTGTCTGTGTTAACAGTCTTGGACATAGCAGTTTTGGCCCATGGAAATGCTTGGCCAAGACTGAGCACTACTCATCCATAGCAACCTTCTATGTTATAAGCCAATTGACAGTGTCATCTGTAACTCATGATGGGACCGTGTTCTCAATCTCTCTAAAGAACCTTATAGAAAGAACACCCCTTGCAGGTGATTTTTCTTTATGCATGAGCAAAGTTCATAAGATCTTATCCTAAAAAGACAACTGCCCAGCCACCTTGGGAGCCTTTTGTTCATGACCTCTTAAGTATCACATTTCTTTCTGTTATTTATAGCCAATATTCTTTATCCTCTTATGTGTTTCTCATCCTTTTCTTAGTTATTCTGAATCTCTGCTAAGTGCAAGCAGGCCTCCTCTACAGCCTGTTTTCTTAGAAAGCCCTCAGATATCTATCAGCTCCTGCTAACATGAGCAGGGTCCTTTGAGAAGTATGTTTCCATTTCTTGTCAGTTATACTAATGACCATTCCCTGGAGACCAGAGAGCTGTTTCTACCCGTAACTCTGCCTCTGGAGCATCTGAGGCATTGACCGAAGGCTGTGTAGGGCAGAGGTGAAAGCCCCGGGCCAACTCCTGGGCAACTGCGTTTGGATCCAGTGTCCTCTCTTCACTAGCTAAGTGACCTTGTCAAGTCAGACAGCAAGCTATTATGAGACTCATCTGAAAGAGGTGTGAATGTGTGCTCTGAAGAGAAGAGCATTGTGCAGATGTCACGGGTGGAGATGGCAGTAGTGGCGGCAGCGATGGCCCCAGAGCAGCACCCAGATGGTGTGCTCAGACCCTTGGGGATGGCCCAGTGTCCCGTATGGTAGGGACCCTATTTTGTTCAGCATTATTTGCTCAGCTCCTAGCATACTACACAGTAATGAATATCAGTTGCATGCATGAATGTGGACAGAACTAACTACAGTGCACCTGGCTATAATGCAGAACAGAGTGCAATCAGCAGTATGAGTTTGCTGGCTGCACACAAGATTTTTCCAGCACGTAGGTTACACCATCGTAGATTACTGGCTCCTCTTTGGAGTCAAGTATTTACAAACTTTAGATAAAAAAAGGAAAGAGAGAGAAATCATTAGATGCCCAAACACAGGATACCATTGACATGGAATTCCAAGAACCTGCTGCCAAAATCCCAGTGTAGATCTTGTGACCAATCTCCCAGGTAGTTCCCTAAGCTGTGGTATACTGAGAAGGAAAACCATCATTAAATTATGAGGGATTTTTCTCCTTCCCTCAGTCTCAGGAAAAATTTGGATGTTGTGCTAACTGCTAGAAGAAAAGCTAATGGTTCTTGAGCTTTACAGGTGGAGCCAGTCCTCCAGGATGCTGGGAAAGACCGAGGAGCCCCCAGCTGCAGGCCGCCCGACCATGGGCAAATGCTGCCTTTGCACTCAGTGACACAGGCCAACACCGACCCATCACCACAGACTAGGGTTTTAGAGAATTGTGCTTCAGAGGAGTTGGGGACCACTTCTAAGTCCTCTCTCAGGTTGATGTTAGGTGTGCTTGGTATACAGGGGCTGGGAAGTTACTCAAAGTTAAACCGTATAGTCAAAACGTAACCAGCAGGACTGAGAACTAAATCTTCCAGATAATTTCTCAATTCTGTAAGCACTAGAGGGAGTTCCAGCTCTCAGTTCCTAATCTACATCTCACCTGTGGTTGGAGAGGGAGGTTCAGAAAGATAGTCCTGGAATTACAGGTGCCTGCCTGCAACAGACAGTGAACAGAGTCCTTGGGTGTGTGTTGGAATCACCCAGAGAGAGAGGTTGAGGGGGATTCTTTGGTGCTCCAAGAACAGCAAACCTAGAGAATTTCCATGGACCATCAAATATCCATTCCGGTCACATTTTATTAATTACTGTTCATTTATAAAATACTTTACACAAGATGGTCCTATGCCAATTAGCTAATGTTGTATGAATTTTTATTGAAACCACTGTCAACTCTGGTGATTGGCAAAATGCCAGCCCCTCACAGGATTCATTAAATATAGCAGTGTAGTACTGATGGTTCTTGTACTTAACATGCATATCAGGAATCTTAAACAGCACTTTGTGATTGGAAAAAATAGAGTTTTGATTGAATTAAAATTGTACTTTTTTAAAAAAAGAATAACAAAAATAGAAGGGAAATAGTTTCCTGTTCATTAAGTCCAACTGCAAATGCTGAGCCTGCCTGTTCCAGTTTCAGCCTATTAAAACTAGGATAAACATCTCAATGTGAAGATGAAAGAGAGAAGATCAGAGGGACTAGGTGCAGTGGTCATGCAGGCGTATTCCTCTGTCCGTTCATCTTATCCATGTCATTGTTTGAGATGTGGGTTTTTTTCTGCTTTTGCTAGAATAAGTCAGAATCTGGTATATACTATGTCGCTTCCGGGATCAAATCCACCTCATCTGCCAGCATAGGAGACCTGCTGTGATCCAGCCCCTGCTGCGCCACCAGCCTCTTTCCCCTGCCACATAGTGTCCCCACACTGTGTGCTATTTCCTGTGCAGATACAGCAGCTCTGAGCCCAGAGCAGAATGCCCAGTGTGACGCCACCAGCCTCTTTCCCCTGCCACATAGTGTCCCCACGCTGTGTGCTATTTCCTGTGCAGATACAGCAGCTCTGAGCCCAGAGCAGAATGCCCAGTGTGACAGGGAGGGAGGATGCTCGGTAGCTGTGCGGCTGCACCCAAGACCTGTGCTTTTCTGCCACCTGCTCCCACTCGTCATTCCGAGCCCTACAAGCCAAGCGTGCGGACTTCCCTCTTATACCACTCACCTGGCTGTGTCACCTTAGGCAAGTTCCTGAGCCTCAGGTTCCTCATCTGCAGAGCGAGACTCATTGTACCCTCTGCTTAGGTGCTATTTGACTTGAGTACGATCTATGTGAAAGTCCCCAGCTCCAAACCTGGTCAGAGTATGTAATCAATAAAAAATAGCTATAATTTTGTCCTCCTCCTGAGTGACTGGATTCTTGCTCTCTTCTCTTTGTGGGGTCTCCAGCTGGTTTTCATTTTGGACCAAATGCCAGCTTATTTCAGTGGGGTGAGTGTAGGAATTTCATAGTCTCTGAGAGCTGGGGAATGAGGCATTTATCAGGGGAGAGGAGAGCTGATTACAGGGGGAAAAAGTGCTTTGTAGGACCTGAGAAATAGGCCATTCCTAGGTTTCGTCTGGCCTCTGATTAGCGTAGTGACCAAAACTGGTTGGTTTTTATGTATTTATTAATGAATGTAGGTAAAACAGCTAGGATTTGAACCCAGGTTTTTCTGATCGAACGCCCACATTCTCATGAACATGCTCCGCTGTCTTCCTGGCACATCGGCTATTGATTAGTAGCATTTAGTGACTATGGTCATCTTCATTGCTGTTGCCAGGGTGTGACAGGTTGGAGGAGCCGAGTGTAGGGACAGAGGTTCCCGTGCAGAGCCCGGCCTTCTCTAGAACCGTCAGCTGCAAATGATGACCAGTACCCACCTTCAGGAGTCCTTTTTTTTTCCCCAGCAAAAAATTCATTTGCCCCATTCTATCAGTATGCCTGATTTGTACAGGCTGCCTCAACCTTGCCAACACGCCTATTTTGACCTGGCCTATGCCAAGACTTCCTAAAATACCATTTCCTGATGGTGCCAGGCCACGCTCTTTCCTGTAGGATTCCCACCACAGAAGAAGGAAAATCAGTGGGGAGGGAAACCCTTAAGAAGCTTTATTATGCGCCCGTGACCGCGAGGTACTTTACAAACATCGTCCAAGTGAATCCTCTTGACTGCTAGGCGAAGGCCCTGCTGGCCACCTTCTCTCGGTGGAGGAATGACGCTCAGGGAGAGTAAGGACTTGTCTGCAGCCCCAGCCGGGTGTGCAGACCCCTCTGCTCTGCATCTCATTCTGGGACCGACCTTGTTCCCTGTCCTTTCTGCTTCCTGGCTCGGTAAAGTCTGACCTTTTCCCAGGCTGTTTCCAGCATGTCCTACGTCTTCCTCCTTTAGCAGCACGTTCATTTGCCGGCTTCGTGCATGGGCTCGGTTTTTGGTACAATGCACCCCCTCCCCGTGCTTGGGCGCAAGCATCACAGCCAGATTCCTGGCTGTCCTGGAGGTGGAAGTCTGGGTGAGGAAGATACTAGGTGATGGCCCCTTGGAAGAGAGGTGGAAGGGCCCTCCCAGCAGAGGGACAGTGGCTGCAGAGGCACGGGAGAGCCTTTATGCTCGGTGATGGGCGGCGTGGCTGGAAGGGCCACCTTCTGGAGGGCCTTGTGGCCTCACTGAGGAATTAAGTCTCCACCTGCAGAGGTGGGGACAGGTATGACCAGGGAAGGGTTTTATGAGACTTTATAAAATTTTATAAAAAGAATTTATAAAAAAGATTTTAAAAGTCTTTACATATGTTATAATCTGGTCAGGTATGTATTTTTCAAAAGATAGCTTTGGGAGTGGTTTGGATTCATTCAAAAGCAAATTTTTCTCTTCGAAATAATTCATTAAGCTGGCTGTTTTGTTTAAATCTATAGGGACAACTAGCATTATCCTTTGTAATGAACACAGTGTTTACTTTTAACATCTGAACTGTAATTTGTCATATTTTTATAGATGGGAATTTCTTAGCAATAGGCTCTCATGACAACTGTATCTATATCTACGGAGTCAGTGACAACGGCAGGAAGTACGCGCGAGTGGGCAAGTGCTCGGTAAGTGTCATGACTGTGCACGAAGGCACTTAATTCCATCAGTACAGTGTAAGTCGCCTCATAAATAAGACATGTGAAACTCATACAATGTTTCTCTCTCCCAGGGTCATTCCAGCTTCATTACTCACCTGGACTGGTCCGTAAACTCCCAATTCCTCGTGTCAAATTCTGGAGACTATGAAATCCTTTACTGTGAGTGACACCCTAGGAGTTGTTTGGCGGTTAGCTGACATCAAACGTTCCCTCCCTGTACAACAGAGCCGCTGGGCTGCACAGCCTCTTGGGTCCTGCCTGGCGCTGAGCTGCCTCGGGTTCAGGCTGATCGTGGGCCCCTGTGGAGGGGAAGAGGCAGGGCCTGCCCCGAGGAGGAGGCCAAGCCCTGCAGGGAGAGGCCAGAGGCTGGAAGATGTGGCAGGAGAGGAGCCTTGTAAAGGTGTCACCCTGAGTGGGCAGAGACCTTCAAGCTTGTGGAAAACAGCCCCTGGGACCCCTCGTCCTCCTCTCCCAACCCCTCCCCAGCCTGTCTCTGGGCCAGGCAGGACCTGGGAATGGGAAGATGATGACAGCTGGCACTCACTGAGCATGTGCCACATGCCATGCACTGATTCCCCAAACTCACACCAAGCACCTGCCACGTCCAAGCTCTGGGCTAAGCAAGGGGGTCCTGGGGCAAGAGAAAGACCTGGTCTCCACCCAGCTGGAAGTTACTAGAAAACGCAGTGCTCTTCACCTACACTTTCTCATATGATCCACAGCACCTTCTGGCTTATCCCCATTTTACAGATAAGGAAATCAGAGATCGGATGCCAGGCCGCAGGCATCAGGAGCCAGTGGTGGGGAGGAAGCCACACCTACTTGGGCGTGTCACCTGCTTGCTGAGAAGCCTGGGACAGGCAGGGCTGCTGGTGGGCAGGGAAGGAGGAAAAGCATGTGCCAGGAGTGAGCTCCCTCCAGGGGAAGGCGGCCGCGTGGCCTTCTCTCTCCCCCCTCCCCAGGTCCTGCCTGGCCCAGGCGCAGAAGCAGGGTGATGGCTCTCAGGGATAGTCCCAGGGTCTAGAATCTTCTCAGACATGGTCTCATACTCCACTAGTGAGAGCTCATGTGGGGAACATACAAGGCACCTGGGAGGCTGTAGGCACTTGGTGTGGCTGTTTCCATAACCTTCCATTCCCAACTCAGAACTGCAGGGACTGGGGGGTGAGGGGCAGGGGATATATTGGGGGAGGGCTGGGGAGCCCGGCAGCAAGGGCAGAGCTGTGTTCAAGGGCCCCAGTGGGTACAGAGCAACTGGAGGCCTAGGAACCAGAGGATGGTCAAAGACAAGAGAAGCCAGTCTGTGGAAACACACTCAGAGAAGAAACGGGAAGAAAGCAAAGCGGAGGCGGTGCCCTGGCTGGGGCTGACAGCTGTGCACATGGTTCCCATGGCCCAGAAGAGGAGAGTGTCCCTCTCCTGGGAGAGCTCTGCGGGCTCAGCCTTGCTCAGGGGAGCAATGGGGACCTTGGCTTAGACATCACCAGATTGTGTTTGCTTTTTCCAGGGGTTCCCTCTGCTTGTAAGCAGGTTGTAAGTGTGGAAACTACAAGAGACATCGAATGGGCTACCTATACCTGCACTTTGGGATTCCATGTGTTTGGTGAGTTTTCTGCAGATTTCACTGGATTCAAACACAAGACATATCTACTTTTAGAATATTTCTCTAACACCTATGAGATCTCATGGTCACCAGTCTTATCAGTCTACTCAGCTGCAGTGTGACCCCATAAGACACACTCCCTGCAGCTCCCCAGGGCAGGGCCAGAGCTTGCCAGGTTATGGCCAGTCAAGAAGAGCTAGAGAGATGGGTTTTTAATCCTTTTCCATTGCACAAAATGGGTCTTGAGACAGTTCTCCAGAATTTTTTAACATCAAGTTATGCCAGATTTACCTAGATGGACCAGAAGGCACTCAATCAATTTATTAATCATTTGTTAGGATGATTATATTTTTTTGGTCCCTACACTAAATGTTTCACATCCTTCAAGTTTCACTTTAGAAATATATTCATGGGCCGAGCCTGTGGTGCACTCGGGAGAGTGCGGCACTGGGAGTGCAGCAGCGCTCCCGCTGCGGGTTCGGATCCTATATAGGGATGACCGGTGCGCTCACTGGCTAAGCGCAGTACGGCCGGTCTCAAAAAGGACAAAAAAAAAAAAGAAAGAAATATATTCATAAATAACCTAAATTAACACTATGTAGTAGAATAAAAAAGAAAAGGCAGTATTTATAATCTTTTTATGTAAGACCACAAGTCATTAAGTTGGTAAGAATTCACAGATCTCCTTAGAGCTGGCATTTTACTATTTTCTGGTGCTAAATGCTAGGAGCCCCTGGGTCTACTCCAGAACTGCCAGTTGAGAAACTGTTGTTATCCAGCTCTCTCATCCAAAGTTATTGAGACCAAAAGGGTTTCCCAGAGGAATGGTCAGGAAACAGCGCCCCACATCCCCAACTGTGCTCCAGGCCCACCTGAGCACAGGTTACGGAGCCCACAGCAAGCGACACTGCAGCCAGTAATGGAAGGTAGCTGCCACCACGCAGGGAATGGCCACAAAGAGCTCACACCGACAAGCATCTGAAAGGTACACATAGACCAGGGTTACAAAGTCCTTTAGAGAGACTCTCACATGTAAAGAGTTATTTATTTATTTTTTTTTAAAAAAGGTTTAGGAAACGGCAGGCCTGAGGACTAGTCAGGTTCCCATCAGATGCTTTGGGGAGAAAGGAAAGGCACCATGTTCAGAAGCAGGGTTTCTGGTACTCTCTCTGCCGTAGCATCAAGAAGGGCCCTGAGCCACGTGTCCCCCCCCCACATCAGCATCCTGCGACCACCTCACTGCTGCCGCCAGAAGCCCCTTGAACCCCAAGCTGGGGGTTGGGGGTGGGGGCCAAGAGCCTCAGCCACGCCCCAGCAACAACTGACAACCAACTGTGCAGCTGCCAGAAATCCCCAGGCTCCCAAGCCAGAGGCGGGGGGCCAGCCCAGCCCCCCACCCCCACCTGCATTTCCCTATCCCCCCTTCCCCCACCCCTTCCCACTGCTCTGCAACAACATGTTAGAATGTAAAAAGCTAATAATAATAATAATAATAATAAACAAATTTAAAATAAAAAGAAGGACCCTGAAAGGGGTGGGCAGTCAGGCGCTTGCCTCGCTGCCACATGCAGTGGAGCAGGGCTTCGCGCTGGACGGTGTCCCAAGACGCGCGGGGAGTGAGATAATGCTGGAAGCACGGGGAGGCTGGGGCTGCAACTAGCATCCTTCGGGCCCTTGTTTCCGAAGCCTGGACTTGAGGCCATTTTATTTTCATGACAGCTCCATGGCCAGTTCCTGCGCGGTGTGGCCTGTGTCTCTGGTGGTTGCAGTGCTATTTGTGGTCTGTGTTTCAGGAGTGTGGCCAGAAGGCTCAGACGGAACCGACATCAACGCTGTCTGTCGGGCCCACGAGAAGAAGCTCCTGTCGACGGGCGACGACTTCGGCAAAGTGCACCTCTTCTCCTATCCCTGCTCCCAGTTTAGGGTACCGGACATGTTTTTTCACCAATCTCTCACAGGGCACGCCCCTGTGGCCTGCCCTGATTTGAAAGCAGAGTAGAACTGGGCTGTGGGTGGATGCTGGCAGCCAGGAGGTGCACACAGGCTGCTCTCTGCTGCTCTGAGCACTCCCGGGGCTCCACTGCCCCGGGAAACCCTCGCACGACATCCACAGCCCTTTGGATCAGGCCATCTGCCACCGTAGCCTCGTGGGCCTCACTCCTCTCCCTTCCCCATGGCTCCCTCTATCCCAGCCCGCCCGGGCTGAGCCTGACCCTCCTTCACTGAGGAGACCCCTGACCCTCAGCCCCAGCGTCTGGTCCTCCCGCCTTTGGGCCGACCTCATGCATGGTGCAGCCATCTGGTATTGAATGTATCTCAGCAAAGGACAGTCATTTGCTCGTATCTGTCCCCACACGAGACCACAGGGACTCTGTGGGGTTTGCTTCTGTGTCCTCCCTGTGTCCTGTGCACAGAACAGATGTACGATGAGAGCTGCTGAGTGAAGGGGAGAGCTGAGGAGTTAAGGAATGAATCTAGAATTCTAGCACTTTCCAATTCCAAGTAGTTTGCCTTGTAGTAAGCTTTCCCCCGTGTCATTCTTTTCCAGGCTCCAAGCCACATATATGGCGGGCACAGCAGCCATGTCACCAACGTCGATTTCCTCTGTGAAGACAGCCACCTCATCTCCACAGGCGGGAAAGACACGAGCATCATGCAGTGGCGGGTCATTTAGTCCCCGGCAAGGACTGCGAGAAGCAGAACATGCACGGGAAGACAGACTCGCATCACGCTCGGTCACTGTGATTTCTGTTTTGTTTAAGAAATTCTTACAAACCTCAGGAAACTATGCCCTCTGCCGGTCACCTTAGCTTAGTGAGTCAGCAAGTGTCCCGTCAGAGACCCCGTTCCGTTCCCACTTTCGTTGTGCGATGTGTGAAATGTGCACACTGAATATGAGAGAGGCTCCAGAGTTGACCTTATGGTGACAACAGAAGTACCTGGTGTACCCGTAGTGACTTTTCTATGAACTCTTCCAAAATGCTCACAGGATGCCTTTTAAAATATTGTATATAGTCTTTACTATGTCGCCATCTAGCTTGCTAAGTCAAATATTTATAATAATGAGGTACTGAATGATCGCTTTCCAGTAGTGGGTCCTCAAAGGATAAATTGCTTGAGAAGAGAGTGGATAGTGATTTGCACAGCTGGTCAGGAAATACAAATATGAGGCTTTATTTGGTTACATTTTCTAAGGTTTCATTCAATTCTCCCTTTGGGAGGCTGGTGAGAAAAGGGTGTATTCTTTTTGTGTTGAGCAGATTCTACTCCAAATTAACTTAAATATTTCAGCAGGTTATACAAGCGTTTCAGAGTTTCAGTGAGACGGTCCTGCCTAATGAAATGCAGTCAGCCTCTTAACACCTCCGTGAATTGGTCCCCTCTGTCCCCTGTCCACGTGCCCTGATGAATGGTGAGACATTAGCCACCTTCCTCTGTATATTAATTGGCATGATATGGCATTGTACTTGTATAGGATTTTAGCAATTCATAATAAATATGTAAGGCTAGGCTTTACTGTTTTATGCTTATGGACATTGTACATTTGTATTTTATGACCAAGTAGACAAGTCAAAAAGATATCTCTTAAGTGTACCATAAACCTGCGGAGGGGAAAAGTCTCGAAAGGTCCACCAGGTACTAAGGGCAGCTTCTTCTCCTGTCTTTTGTGCATGGATGGCTCACGATACCGTATGAAATAAGATTGTGCTCTTATGAGTAAAACTTAGGTGGCATAAATTTGTCCAGAAGGCCTTATCCATAGTGTGACAGATTGAAATTTATTGTTTACATTGGAGAATGTATCTCGGATTTTTAAATAGAAGAGTAATAAACAGACTTTGAAACAAATGTTGAGATTTTCACTTCTAGGCAAGTAAATGAATTGGATTATCTGAACTCTACAGCACTGGTTGTTTAGAGTGGCTGACTAAGTGCGACAGTGGAAACCTTTTTTATGGCATCTCCAGCCTGCTGCAGAAGTGCAGGGCGCCACTGAACAACGTGCATTAAAGATGCATCTGTTTGTATGTCTCCTTATCAAATATATTCTGTAATGAAATAAAATCTGAAAAGTGGATTTCTTATGGACCTATATTCATAAAAGTATATAAATTAAAATATTTAAAATTAGATACGATTGACCCTATATTCTGTTTCATATACAGAACTTTTTACTCTCCCGGGAAATTCGCAAATGGAACTGTAGTTTGCATGTGGTGTGGAAGTGCTCATCAGATTAAGTAACTATAAAGAAGTTGACTTCATTACCATACCCAGTTGCTAGTGTACTTGGTCATGTAAATACTGGCAAAAACAACCATTTTTCAATTAATAATTGAGGGAATAATGAGATCTGGGAAGGGTGAGGGATCATTATTGACTTATAAGTCAGTAAGATCTACTTTTTTAAAAAAAATTTTTACTGAATCAAAATTATACATATTTGGGGGTTCAACATTGAGATATGTGGATCAATTCAATATTACTAGCATATATATTGTTACAAATTGTAATTATTCTTTATGCCCCTTGTCCAATCCCTCCCATCCCCTTTTTCCTCCCCCATCCCCCCTCTAATCACCCTAGATTTCTTCTCTCCTGAAAGAATAATGGTTACTCTGTTGATTTGCTGCCCAAATGATCTGTCCAATGCTGAGAGGCATGATCAGGTCCCTGAATACAGTCATAGAGCAGATGTCTCTTCCATCACTCTGAAATGGGCTGTGTGGAGAGAGACATCCTCCTCCTTTCTTTACCTCTGCCGGTGACTCTTCTGTGTCAACGCACTCCAGTGGCTGGCGGACCATCTACATGGTGGTTGTGGCATCTAACTGACTTCACAGCAGCCATGGTCATCGTGGTGGCTGTGGTGGCCCACCCACGTGGAGGAGATGACTTTGGCATGCTCCTTGGCACTGGCGGTGTGCCTGGTTGTGGAGAGTGGCTGATCCCCGGCTGCATACCCTGGGTCCCCGTGTGGGACCTGAAGCACTGGTGAGGTGTGCCTGGTTGCGGGAGGGGGGTCCAGTCCCCTTCTCCATGCCTCAGGCTCCTGGGTGGGGCCCTGAGGCACTGTCATGGTGTGCCTGTGTGTAGGAGGGGGATCCGGTCCCCAGCTGCTAGCCTGGGGTCCCTGGGCAGGCCCCAAGGCATTGGTGGTGTGCCTGGATGTGGGAGTGGGGGTCCGGTCCCAGCTTCAATCCTGGGGTTCCTGGGTATGGCCCCAAGGTGCTGGTTATGTGAGTGGTTGCAGGCAGGGGTCCTGCCCCTGGCTCCATGCCTCATGACCCCTGGTGGGCCCCAAGACATTGTTGGTGTGCCTGGGCCAGAACGAATTTTTTGTCCTTTGCTTACTTCTAACATGGGGGAACTTCCTGTGGGAACCAGTACTTGAGCTCTGTGGTTGAGCTAAATTGCTGCTTTGCTGCTGTTTCCCTAGGGAAGGCTTTTTGTGCAGCTCAGGGTTTAATGGTTGACCTTATAGGTACTTTGGGCTCTCCAGAGACCTGGTGCACCTGGGTTGTGTAGAAACTCTGATCTGGGCCTGAGTCTTTTCATCAAACTATACTCATGCGATTCTGCATTCCCAACCAGTCTCCTCCGAGTGGTCCCGCTCTGATTGGGGGGCAGATGAGCTGTCCTTGCTGTGTCCCAGTTTTCTCCCAGTGGGCCCGTCTGCCCCACTGCCCGTGCTCCAAACACTTCCCATGGGACGGACCTTGTGCCGATCCCTTGCGATGACTCACCAGCCTCTGAATGGCTCCCCTTTTTCAGCTGTTCTGGCTCCTTGCTCCTGTGTGGGTCCACGGGCACCCTATTAGTGGTCTTGCTGTCCTGGGAGCCACCAAGGCCCTCTTCTCCCCTGCCGCCTCCAAGGAACTCCATCTAAAAGGCACAGCTGCGGCTTCTGCTGGCTCCTGCTCCATGTGCTCAGCATCAAAGTGGCCGCGGCCTGAAACACTGAGAGCAGTTTTTCTTTCTCTCATCGTAGTTTCTCCCACCTTCATGAGTTCCGTAGGTCTCTCCTCCTCTTCACCTGAACTCCAGTGACCCCAGCTTGGCTGATGTTACATTTTTATACTTGTAAATTCGTTGTTTTGTGGAAGAGAGTGACGCTGGGGACTGCCTCTTCCGTCATCTTGACCAGAACTCTACTTTTATTTCTAAACAGAATAATTATAAGATCTACTTTTATTTTTATATACTTCCACTATTTTCCAAGCCCAATAATGGAAAAAGGGGATATCTATATATCAAGATATATATGCTACTATTTTTTATATATATGTGAGGGTACTTCAAAAAGTTCATGGAAAAATAGAATTAAAAGATAATGTGAACCTTTCCATGACCTTTTCTAAGTGCCCTCTCATGTGTGTGTGTGTATCACACTACTCATTTACATGGATACTGTTTTGTTATTAGTTGTGAAGATAATAGTTTGTATATATTTAAAGTGTAGGCAATTATGAAGATAATAGTATGCTATTTTATATTTTATTAGTTATGAAGATAGTAGTTTATATATATTTTAAATATTCATAATTGCCTACATTTTAAGTGAAATTCTTTAAACAGGCTAGTATTAACCTTGCGGGTATTCATTATTTGGTCACTTACTCATTAACATATCGAGCAATGGCCTCATACCACCACTCACCACCTCTCAGGCAAACAAGGCCCAGAATCTTGGGGATCCTTCTGGACTAAGGGACTCCAGGAATTGGGCAGCTGCTGGCCACGTGGCCAGGCCTCTTCCTCCCAGCAGCTTGTGTCCACATCAGTTGTTAGCTTGGCTTCCCCATGACACATAAGACAGGAGAGTAAAAATTACTGTTTATTTGTATTTACAATGGTTACATTTGTTAGCATAAGAGAATTTTCCAGTAAAAAGAAGTCCTTGGGATTTTTTTTAACTTACCATTTTAAACTTTGTGTTAATGAGATGAAATTTTTGTTTTTGTGGATAAAGTCTCCATGGCAGCCCTGTTTAGGCAAGGTCAAGTTCAGAGGGAACGCTGGATTTCCTCAAGAATCGGGGGACACCAACTTCACATGTTTCAAAGCTAACGGAGGAGTGTACTTCTGGCTCTGTTTACTTCTAAATCGCAACTTGCATTGTTGCTAAGTCACAGTGCACTGGATTTCCAAGCCAAGCCATTTGCAAGGATACATTTTTGCTTCTCTCATCGATTCCCAAATATTTTGGAGGGTCCTCTTGTGTGCCCGGCACTTTCCTGGCCACAGTGAGGGCACAGCAGGGGCCTAAGACAGTCTCTTCCCTAAAGCAGCTTGCAGTTCCAGGTGGGTGGGGTGTCACACTTGGCAGAGCCCTGGCTGTTTCTCTGATGAGAAAGGAGAGGTCAGGGAGGCAGCGAGTCAAAGGAGGTGAGACGGCAAGACAGAAGTTAACCTGGCATGAGAGACAGGTGGAAGGACAGGGACTGGGGACACTGCTGGTGAGGTAAGAGGATCACAGTGTTTAGGGACCCCATATTGAGGCTCTGCTCTTGGTGGCCACCCTGGGCTCTTTAGGGACTGGTTCTTTTGCCGGCCTGCTGCAGCCTGCTTCTGGAGCCTGGAAAGTCGACCTGGAGAGCGCCCACCCCAGATCAGGGCTGGGAGGCCACCTGTCATTCACTCTGCAGGTTCACTACCACCTGAGGACGGGAGAAACGCACAAGCGCAGCGGGCACAGGGAGTGGTGGGCAGCCCTGGGATGCAAGGCTGGGCTGGTGGGCAGGGAAGCAAGCCACTGGTGGGCTGAGCAGAGAAGGGGTCGAACTGGTATTTTAAAAGTCATCCAGACTGTGGAGTGAGGGGTGAGGGGTGAGGGTCACCTCCTGGGTCACCCAGCCTGGAGCCTGCCTACCTCAACTGGCAGGTGGGCCCAGACACACAGGAGTGTTTCAGAAACCCAGTTCCCTTGTGAAGGAGGGAGCCTTGTGTAAGGTGAACCTTCCCTGGCAGGAATTCCAGGTCCCTCCCAGGGTGTCCCCACTGATCCAACGCGTCTCCTCCACATGTGTCAATAAAAATGGGACACGAGCTCACACCACCCTGGGGCCAAGGAGCTGGGGAGGGGTCTGGGTGGCCTACGTTCACTGCATCAAGAAGCCTGAGGGAAAGTGAGATTTAGGGGCTCTTGGACACAGATTTTGCCTGAACTCATAATGTGGATGAGTTAAAAACAAACTTGGTTATACTTACAACAAAAGTAGGTACCTTAGCATCTATAAGATGAAGATTGAATAGGTAATTATCAAAACTGTGAACTTGGAGTAAACTTGCTTCCCCCCCATGCTGCCAGCTACATGTGTGCCACCTGGTGGCAGGAAAGCAGAGCACAGCCCTCCTTTCTTCCTCCAGCTCGGCAAATTAGGGTTCTGACCTCAGAAGGGTTGGGTCATGCAGAGAGAGAAAGGGAAAATGTTATTGGACTAGGGTGCTCCCTACTCTCTGGGCAGGGCATATGTTTCAACTGGCCCTTCTCAGGAGAGCTTTCAGAAGTTCTCAGAAAACTCCAACAGTGCTGATGGACTGTCACTTGCCCTGGGTAAGGGGATCTGTCTAGGTAGCTGCTTTCTCCTTCTGCAGTCCCTAAGCATAGGGAGGTCATCCTCCATCCAGCCTCCTTTCTGTGGAAGTCCCACTGCCCCTCCAGGTGGCCCTGTTGGACAGGGTCTGAGATGGCCCATCCTGGTTCTCTTGCTTGGGGCTCCCATCTGGCCTGAGGAAACACCCCTTCCTCCCACACCCTGACACCATTGGGTGGGCAGTTACCTCCCCCACACTCGGCTTTCTTTGGGCATCTGGCTGAGGGTCACTCTCTTGCCTTTGGATTTTTCAGCCACTGGTCCACAAATTCCAGAGGACACATGTCAAGCTCTGAAAGTGGCTTGGGGTGAGACAGAATCAACCCCTGTTAGGGCCAGCCCGGTGGTGCACTGCTACAGTGCGCCGCTTGGGAAGCGCGGTGGTGCTCCCGCCGAGGGTTCAGATCCCACATACAGACCGGTTCCCGCTCACTGGCTGAGCGAGGTGTGGGAGCAACACCGAGGGTTGCGATCCCGTTGCCGGACACGAAAAAAGACAAAAAGGAAAAAAAAAAAAAAAGAATCAACCCCTGTTAGACAAAGGAGGTTAGAATCAACAGTTCAGGGCTGGCCCGGAGGCACA
>NW_007728089.1:37378-45379 GCF_000696425.1 Galeopterus variegatus | reverse complement strand
GACAAAAAGGAAAAAAAAAAAAAAAAAGAATCAACCCCTGTTAGACAAAGGAGGTTAGAATCAACAGTTCAGGGCTGGCCCGGTGGCACACTGGAGAGTGCGCTGCTTGGGAGCACGGCGGCGCTCCCGCCAAGGGTTCGGATCCCATGTGGAGACCGGTTCCGCTCACTGGTTGAGCGTGGTGCGGGCGCAACACCAAGGGTTGCGATCCCGTTGCCGGTCAGTAAAAAAAGACAAAAAGGAAAAAAAAGGAAAAAAAAAAAAAAAGAATCAACAGTTCAAATTTACCCCAAGATTTCCTCCTTACAGATACTTTTTAAGTTTTCTCATTCCCAGCTTTATTGTACTCTTAACATGGATAAGAGAGTGTAAGAGGTTTCTTGGCAACCTTTTTTGTAATTTCCACCCATGGTCTAGCAGTGCCTTTGGAATGCCACATCTATTGGATCTTGGCTCCTCAGCTGAAATGTCACTTCAGCATCCAGTTACGTAAATGGTGCTGCTGTGAATATTCTTGTACAGTTTCTTTGTGCATATGTGCAAGAGATTCTCTGGGAGCTCTAGCTAGGAGTGGGACTTCTTATTTTCTAGGCATGCAGCAGATAGTGCTAAATCATCCTCCACAGCAGCGATATTAGCGGCATAGGAGAGTCCCCACTGTTCCACTTCCTCGCCAACATTTGGAATTGTCATTTCATCTCATCTGCACAACAGCCCTGAGCGGTAGGATCAATCACCCCTCCTCAACTATGGAGAAACCAAGGGTTAGAGAGGTTGAGGTGCTTTCCCAAGGTCACTCAGATAGTTGGTAGCAGAGCTAAGGTTCTCACGAGCTACCTGCCACCCCATCACTCTCAGACCAGTGTTTGTGTTCCACAGAGCACTATTGGAGGAGTTGCTAATAGAGGCTTTCCAAGTAATTTTAGAAAGTGCTGCTTGCCATATGTAGTACACAGAGATTTGAGTGCAAGTAGCCTACTAGAGGCAAGGAAAGTTTCTGTAATTATAAAGTTGGGCATTTCCTCAACTTGAGCATTGAATACTTTTGCTCCCAAGGCACTGATTACTGGCAAGGGATGAGTGTTCCACATCTTGGAATGCTATGGGAGAAGGTTAATCATACAAAAGCTTAATATAAAAAGAAGTGAAAGGGAACTCAGACGAGGGGTTCTCCAGCCCCTCCCACACCCCCAGGGTCTGCTAGCAATGGCTTCAAGGCCAAATTCTGAATGGTGGGGACAGGGTGCACAAGGGCTTTTCTGATATTTCAGTGTCCCCAACTTTTCTGTTACTGCAGTGTTCCCAGCCAACTTCTTTAGACCCTGTCCCACTTTCCTCTATAGTAATCAGCCTCAGCAATGGATAACTGGAGACCCTTGGGGTCCAGTGATAAACATACTGTGGCAATGGAACAAGCTCCCTAGACAAGGGAGGACCCAAAGCCTCTCTTCTCTTGCTTTTTTAATTAGGTGAGTTGCCACGGCAACAGGAGGGACAGAATAGGTGATACTGGAAAAGAATTTGGTTGTACTATTTCAGCCTATAACACTTGGAGGCAATTCCTCCCTCCTTACCAGGCCTGAACTAGGAAATTGCCAGACTCCCTCCATGGTGAGGCTGATGTCATGTGCTCTGTGACTTTTCTGAGATTCTTTTAGCCCAATGGGCTTCTCCATCTTTTAGGGTCCCCCCCAGGGCCCTCAGAGCACGACTGCTAGAAAGGAGAATGGGCTGTGATCATCATGCCCAGCTCTCTGCCCAACCTCCAGCACACCCATGGGCCTGCACAGTGTTCCTCTGTTTCCATGGGGTTTATTTTATTCTCATTTGTATGGAGGTGGCAGGTTTAGAAACACAACATCAGCTCATTGTCTGCATTTGAAACAAGCCAATCCTCACCTTCAGTCATTGCGAGTTCATGGTATTGGTTGGTTTGGAAGAATTTTCGAGAACGCTGCTGCTGCAGGAAAGGCTTTTCCCCTGTTCTGGCAAGTTCACTCCGGCTCATCTTCCTTTCCAGGCTGAGGCAGCTCTGCAGCTCAGACATCAGCCTAAAGCAGGGGAGGGAGAGGACCCAGCGTTGTTAGGACAGCCAGATGGGAGGTCTGGAGTTCAGAAGGGCAGCTGAGCAGCCACCACACTCCTTTGCCTCCCTCAAGATATCCTGTCCCACCCCATAGCAGATGTGTTTATTTGAATGACTTGTAGGTGGTGGAGCTGCAGTTAAACTTTGGGGTTGTCTTGGGGGGTATTTCCCAAAGTATGTTCTGTGGCATATCATGTTAATAGACCCTGGGTTTGGGGGGCACTGAGTTGAATACATTGATGTGCATTGTGGGTCTAGAGGGGTTATTGTGTCCATCCATCCATCCGTCCATCCATCTATCCACCCATTCATTCATTCATTCATCCATCCATCCAACAAACACCATCTCACTCTGAGCCAGGCACATCCTAGGGGCTGGAGATACCAAAGTTCTTGCTCGTGGAACTGTGAATGAAGAAAGTAACAGGCCAAGAAGAGTGTGGCAGCTGGAGATGGGCAGGGGTAATGGGGCTACTTGAGCCTAGCACTCAGGGAAGGGGGCCTTCAAGCAGGCAGTGCAGTGAGCCTGGCAGCCACCCAGGGGTGCCTCCTGGGTGCAGGTGCCGGGGCAGGGTGTGAGTGCACCAAGGCTGGCTGAGCACATAGCCTTTCCTTCCTGCGACATTGCTGCCAGGCCAGAGACTCAGAACACACCATGGGGGAAATGCTGTTTTGTTCAGCTCCCTCTTTTTATAGATGTAGAAACAAAGCTCTTGGAAAACAGGGATTTGCCCAAAGTCACTGTGACCTTAGCAGAGGAAGCCCCTAATTGCCCTAGTTTGTTTCTTTTTATAAAATAAAGATAGGGCCGGCCCGGTGGTGCACTGGATAGTGCGCCGCTTGGGAAGCGCGGCGGCGCTCCCGTCCGAGGGTTCGCATCCCACATACAGACTGGTTCCCGCTGACTGGCTGAGCGAGGCGCAGGAGCAGCGCCGAGGCTTGCAATCCCATTGCTGGTCCCCGGTCCGGTACGGGGGCGACACTGAGGGTTGCGATCCGTTGACTGGCTGAGCGAGGCGCGGGAGCAGCGCCGAGGCTTGCAATCCCATTGCTGGTCCCCAGTCCGGTACGGGGGCGACACTGAGGGTTGCAATCCGTTGCCGGACACGGAAAAAAAGACAAAAGACAAAAATAAATAAATAAATAAATAATAAAAATAAAATAAAATAAAATAAAGATGACTCTACTTTTTAATGATAAAACTAATGCATACTCATTATAGCAGATTCAGAAGGAAGCCCAGTCATATCCCTTCAGCCCCGAAATAGCACTATTATTTCTTAGTGCACTTCCTTGTTGTATTTTTCTCAATAAGTAGATTTTTGGATGTGTTTCCATGGTTAACATATTGTGTATGCAATGCTTTATATTCCTTTTTTCATATAATTTTATAGGCATTTCCCATGTCATTATTACTTTGTTATAAATAACTCCTAGCAGCTGCATAACATGATGTCATGATCAACATCAAAGCTCCCTAACCAATCTTCTCACATTGACGATGGTGATGGTGATGATGGTAATGGTGATGGTGATGATGATAGTGGTGATGATGCTAATGCTGGTGGTGGTGGTGATGGTGATGATGATGGTGGTGATGGTGGTGGCGGTGATGGTGATGGTGATGGTGGTGATGATGATATGGTGGTGACGGTGATGGTGGTGATGATGGTGGTGGTGGTGATGATGGTGGTAGTGATGGCGATGGTGGTGATGATGGTGGTGATGACGATGGTGGTATTGATGATGATGGTGGTGGTGATGGTGATGATGATGATGGTGATGATGATAGTGGTGATGATGCTAATGCTGGTGGTGGTGGTGATGGTGATGATGATGATGGTGATGATGATAGTGGTGATGATGCTAATGCTGGTGGTGGTGGTGATGGTGATGGTGGTGATGGTGGTGGTGGTGATGGTGATGGTGGCGGTGGTGATGGTGGTGATGACGATGGTGGTATTGATGATGATGATGCTGATGGTGGTGGTGATGGTGATGATGATGGTGGTATTGATGATGATGATGCTGATGGTGGTGGTGATGGTGATGATGATGGTGGTGATGGTGGTGGTGGTGGTGGTGATGATGGTGATGATGATGGTGGTGGTGATGGTGGTGATGACAGTGGTGGTGGTGGTGATGATGGTGGTGGTGATGGTGGTGATGACCATGGTGATATTGATGATGATGATGGTGATGATGATGATGATGATGATGGTGGTGGTGATGGTGATGATGATGGTGATGGTGGTGGTGGTGGTGATGGTGATGGTGATGGTGGTGGTGATGACAATGGTGGTATTGGTGATGATGCTGATGATGGTGGTGGTGATGGTGATAATGGTGATGATGGCAACGATAGTGGTGGTGGTGATGATGATGGTGATAATGATAAGAAAAAAATAACAAAGGCCACCCTGTGGTGATGACAATGGTGGTATTGGTTATGATGCTGATGATGGTGGTGGTGATGGTGATAATGGTGATGATGGCAATGATAGTGGTGGTGGTGATGATGATGGTGATAATGATAAGAAAAAAATAACAAAGGCCACCCTTATCGAGTGCCATTTCTCCACAGTGTGCTCTCTGTAGGCTCCTTCCATCAAGGTTTAAACAGGTTCAAGTCTTTCCCATTAAGAAGAAAATCTTCCTGGTTCATCCCTTAAGTGCAGGGTTCTCTCCTGGACCCTCCTCTCTTCTCCCTCCACCTTCTCCCTGGGCCATGTCATCAGCTCCCAGGGTCTCAGTTACCTCTTCAAACCTGAAAAGTTCCAAATCGATACCTTTGGCACAGCCTGTCTTCTTAGTTTCAAACCTGTTGTTCAACAGCCCACGGGATGTCTCCATCTGCTCACTCCACTGGTGCCCCAGTTGCCACCTGCTCCAAACTGAATCCATCCACTTCTCCCCCCAAACCCTGCACTCGATCCTCCCAACTGCCCAAGCCGGGAATGTGGGCATTCCTCTGGACCCCTCTCTTTGACCCACTTCCCATATCAACAAGCTGCCAATGAAAGTAACAATTCCAGTAACATCACTTAGAGAGCACTTAGCCTGTGCCAGGCACTGCCGGAAGTGCGTTACCCACAGCGACTCCTTCAGCACCTCAACAACCCTGTGAGGTGGCTTGTCATTCTTACCATCTGCCTTTTACACAGAGAGGTTAGTTAACTTGCTGAGGGTCACATAGTGAAGAAATTGAGGTTCTAACCCACATAGGTTTCAGGGATCACACTCAACCACTGCACCATTCTGTCTCTTCAAGACATAAGAGCTCTGTCCCACAAGGAGCCACACCACGTGTCCACGTTGTCCCTCCACAGGGGCTGCCCGTGCCCCGGCCAGCTGCCATCACTGCCAGCCTGGCTGCAGCCACACTGGCCTTTCTCCACACAACCTGAGTGAGCTTTCCAAACTCTAAATCTTACTATGTCTCTCTCCTGCTCAAAACCCCTTAGTGGCTCTTACAAAAGAGCTCTTTCACGTTGTGCACGGCACTGTTCAGTCAGCTCTGGGCCCCTCTCCAGCACCATCTCTCTCTGCTTCCATCACTGAGCTTCTCTCTGTCCCCCCACGACAGCATAGTCTCTGTTGCCACCCAGTCTTTGCATGTGCTCTCTGCCCCAACACTCTTCCTCCCATTGTTCCTGGCCAACCACCATAACTTCCATAACTTAAAAGTCACATCCTCCAGGAATCCTTCCCTGAGTGCCACATCTGGGTTCTGATCCCTCCGATGTGTCCCCACCACCGTTTTACTTCCCTTGTCACACTGAGCTTAAGTATCGGTTTACTTGCCTATAGCCTTTGTGTCCCTAAGCTCCCGGGGCATAAACGTTCTGCATCTTGTTCACGCTTCTTTCTCTAGCACTAGGGTAGCACCTGGCACCAGGTTACCAGGAAGTGCTCACGGAATGCACAAATGAATGGACCTGTGAGCAGCAAGGTGAACATTTGAGCTTGTATTACCCTTTGCCCTTAACCCTAAGTATCTTTTCCTGCTTCCTGTTTTACTAAGGCAAAGGAGACTGCAATGGAAAGCTTTCTCCATTGAGCTTTTCTTCTAGGTAAATTTATTTCTTGAGGGCAAATGCCCAGAAGTGGAATTACTGAGTTAGAGGGCAAGAACATCTTTATGTCTCCTGATATGTTTTGCAATAATGAATTCCAAAATTATGGTAGCAATTTGGTAGGCTTTTTCTTTTTTAGCAAATGAATCCTCTCTCTCTTTTTAAGTGTCTTCCTGGCGGAAGCCACACAAAGCTATTTTTACTTAAAGGCTGTAAAACCTCATCCTCCTCCAAGGAGAAAGTCGGGCATTTGTGAGAAAGCCATCTACCAGCCTCATGGGCTCCATCCCCAGCTCTGCTCTTGCTAGTTCTAGGGCATTTGGGAAAAACAAGTTGAAATGATATTCCAAATTAAGTGGTTTTGTAAAAGAAGGAAAACACACACACTCACACACACATACCCTCCTTCATTTGGAGGAGAAATTACGAGCATCTCTAAAATTCTAAGAAACTAGAAAAGTTATCAAAGCAAAACCAATGCACGTTGGTAGATGAATGTTATGAAAAGGTCACAGCTGGTTCTTCCCCTTTCTCCAATCTTGCAGTGACGACACCAAGAGTAGGTTTCCGGAAGCTGGGCACAGCAGGATCAGCAGGGACCGGTGCAGGGCGGGCGTGGGGTAGAACTAAACAAGGACATTTCTACCAGGAACTGTTTAGGTATGTGTTTTTCTAAACGAATCCTCTCTAATACCTGGTGAGCTGTTTTTAAAAACAGTGTTATTAAAATATAATTCACATTCCATAAAATTCACCCATTTAAGGTATGCCACATTTTAGTATCTTCATAGAGCTAGACAGCCATACCACTATCTAATTTTGGAACATTTTCATCACCCCCAAAAGAAATCCCACACCCATTGGTAGTGTGTTCATTTGCTAGGGCTGCCATAAAAAATACCACAGACTGGGTGGTTAAACAACGGAAATTTGTTTTTTTCTCACAATTCTGGAGGCCAGTAGTACAAGATCAAGGTGCCGGCAAGTTTGGTTTCTTCTGAGGCCTGTCTCTGGCTCTCAGATGTCCACGTTCTTGCAGTGGCCTCATCTGGTCCTTTCTTCTGTCCCTGGTGTCTCTCTGCGTGTCCTAATCTTCTCTTCTTATAAGGATACCAGACAGATGGGGATTAGGGCACGCCCTAGCAACCTCATCTTAACTTAATTACCAATTTAAAGGCCCTAACTCAATACATTCTGAGGTACTGGGGGTAAGGGCTTCAACATACGTATTTTGGGGCAGCAAAACTCAGTCCATAAGATGGAGTTACTCCCTGATCCCGACCCCAGCCCTAAGCGCCTCATCTTAACTTAATTACCAATTTAAAGGCCCTAACTCAATACATTCTGAGGTACTGGGGGTAAGGGCTTCAACATACGTATTTGGGGGCAGCAAAACTCAGTCCATAAGATGGAGTTACTCCCTGATCCCGACCCCAGCCCTAAGCAATCACTAATCTACTTTCCATCTCCATAGATTTGCCTGTTCTGGACATTTTATGTAAATGGAACTATACAATATGTAGTCTTTTGAGATAGGCTTCTTCCACTTAGCATGATGTTTTCAAGGTTTCTTCATGTTTACCATGTACCAGTACTTCATTCCTTTTTATTGCCAAATAGTATTGCATTGTATGAATATGCCACATTTCATTTTCCATTCATCGTGAATGGACTTTCGGGTTGTTTCCACTTTTTGGCTTTCATGAATAATCTGCTATGAACATTTGTGTACAAGTATTTTTGAGGACCCGTGTTTTCATTCTTGGGTATATACCGAGCAGTGGAATTGCTGGGTCATATTGTAACTCCACGTTGAACATTTGAAGAACTGCCCATCTG
>NW_007728089.1:36370-36842 GCF_000696425.1 Galeopterus variegatus | reverse complement strand
TTGAACATTTGAAGAACTGCCCATCTGTTTTCCAAAATGGTTTAATCACTTTGCGATTCCAACAGAATGTGTAAGGGTTCCAATTTTTCCACATCCTCAACATCACTTGCTATTTTTCTTTTTTAAAAATTATGGCCATCCTGGTGAGTGTGAAGTTGTAGCTCAGTGTAGTTTTGATTTGCATTTTCTTGATATCTGATAATGTTGAACATCTTTTTATGCGCTTCTTGGCCATTTGTGTATCTTCTTTGAGAAATGTCTATTTGGATTCTTTGCTCACTTTTTAGTTGGGTTGTCTTTTTATTATTGCGTTGAACAAGTTTATTAAATATTCTTGATACAAGGTCCTTTCAGATATACAGTTTCCAAATATTTCCTCCCATTCTGTGGGTTGTCTTTTCAGTTCCTCAGCAGCATCATTTGCAGCAAAAGTTTTTAACATTGATAAAGTCCATTTTATCTATTTTTTTTT
>NW_007728089.1:34128-36064 GCF_000696425.1 Galeopterus variegatus | reverse complement strand
GACTCTCAATTCTATTTCATTGATCTATATATCCATCTCTCTGCTAATACCACACTATCTTGATCACAGTAGCTTGTCAATACATTTTGAAATCAGGAAGTATAAATTCTCCAACTTTTATTTTTCTTTTTCAAGATTGTGTTGGCTGTGCTAGATCCCTTGCATTCTCAAATGTATTTTAGGATCAGCTTGCTAATTTCTGCAAAAAAGGCAGCTGTGATTTCGACAGGGATTGTGTTGAATCTGTAGATCAATTTGGGGTCTATTGCTATTTTTAAATATTAAGTCTTCCAATCCATAAATGGATGTCTTTCCATTTATAGGTCTTCCTTAATTTCTTTCAATGACATTTTGTAGTTTTCAGTGTACAAGTCTAAAGCTTCTTTTGTTAAATTCATTCCTAAGTATTTTATTCTTTTGATGTCACTGAAAATAGGTTTTTCTAATTTCATTTCAGATTGTTCAGAACAAGTGTATTGAAATAAAACTGCTTTTGTATATTGATCTTGTATCCTGCAACCCTGCTGAACTTGTTAGTTTTAATAAATTTTAGTGGTTTCCTTAAGACTTTTCTATATACAAGATCGTGTCATCAGCAGAGAGAGGTAGTTTTACTTCTTCCTTTCAAATCTGAATGCCTTCTTCCCCCCTTGCTTAATCTCTCTGACTAGAACCTCCAGTACAATACTGAAAAGCAGGGGTGAGAGTGGACAGCCTTGTCTTGTAACTGATCTTAGGTGGAAACATGCAGTCTGATAAGCTCTTTTGATCTAAAAACTCTGTTGTATCCTCAATTATGACTTTTCCTCATTTCATCCCTTTTGAAACTCCTCTTACTGAGGAATCAGATATCTTGAATCTATCCTTTATGTGTCTTATTTTGTCAATGATAATTTCCATTTCTTTCTTTTTCACTCTGATCTGTGAAGTAATTTTTTCCTTTGATCTTCTAGGTCACAGGTTAACAGACTATATAGCTTTTCAGGCCAAATCCAGCCTGCTACCTGTTTTTGTAAATAAAGTTTTATTGGAACACAGTCACATCCATTTACTTACATATCGTCTACAGCTGCTTTAAAGTTACAAGGTCGAGCGGAGTAGTTATGACAAAGGCCAAATAGCCTTCAAAAAGCCAAAAATATTTACTGTCTGGCCCTTTACAGAAAAAGTGTGCCAACCCTTGTTCTAGATCAAGTGTCTTTTGTTTTTTACTGCCTCTAGTTAATTTTTCAAATTTTGAAATAATGTATTTTTTATTCCCAATAATTATTTATTGTTCTCAGATTGCTCTTGTGCAAGATCTTCTTGACTGTCCTTATGGCTTCTCTACTCTTCCCGCCTTCTGACGGCTCAGCTGGGTAGAAGACTGTGGCTCATTATGCAGGGAGAGTGCAGCCTTCAAACTTCCCAAGTCACCTAAAATGTCTGCTCATGCATTCAGAGGCCCAGGCCTGTCAGCCATGTTGTGGGTGTGGGTTCCCTTGGCTCCTACAAAGGTCTGGCTGTCCAAGTCTCCAAGGCAGTTGTGGGAAGTAACTGGGACAGCAGGCGGGGAGAAGTAACCAGGAAGTTTCTTCTCCAGGGCTGATGGTGAAGAGGCCCCCAAGCTGGGATCTGATGATTGGCTGGGAATGAAGGGTAACTGAGGCTTTTCTAGGTGTGAGCTGCGTGGGGCTTCCCTTCCCAATGGCCTGGGGACTCCTAGGAAAGGGCACAGGCTCCAGTGGGATCAGCAGACCTCTCTAGGATAGCTGGCCGGGCTGCCTGAGGGATGCACTTGGCTTAGTTTTCTTAATTTAATTAAGTGGGAACACTCAGGCTTAGCTCCAGACACCTCCAGAAAGACATGCCAGCTTCAGCCAGTGTCCTCAGTCCTCCTTCTCTCCTCGCAAACAGTGGTGCTAAGAAGTTGCCCTCTGCTAGACTTGTACCTAAG
>NW_007728089.1:31858-33650 GCF_000696425.1 Galeopterus variegatus | reverse complement strand
CTAAGAAGTTGCCCTCTGCTAGACTTGTACCTAAGGTTCCCCCACCCCATCTGGCCAAGCTTCCCCTCCATTGATCCAGGTCTTTGAGTCACCACAGCAGGAAGCTGGAGCCGAGCCAGTGTGACCACAGGGCCTGCTTCCAAGAGTCATCCTCTCCTGAGCCTTCAAAACCAATGAAACATAATCTTAAGAAGAGTCACTTTTCGAGCTGAGGAACCCAAGAGAGGTGGAGTCCAAATAAGCTAAGGCTGTGAACCACAGGCCATCCCCAAGGACATGGAAGGCAAAATGGCCCAGAAGCAATTTATATTTCCTGCTAGATAGAACCAGAATACAAGGAAGAGCTTCGGTTTCCAAAAATGCCTGCACACCCAGGCTAGCAGTCCCCGACTTTCCCAGGGCACTGCTTAAGTTAGGATGACAACACTTATGCAGGGTTCCTTTAGTTCTGTACTATAACAAGCACAGGGGTGGGATATGGTGTACAAAGAGGAACGAGACACGTTTGCTGTTCTCATGGAGTTCACAGTCTAGTGGGAGAGCCAGCAGGTAAAAAGATAGCCCCAGTGTAGGCTGGAGAGAGTGTGGGCCCCAAAGCAGTGCAGAGGATGGAGTCTTCAGCCCTGTGGGAGGGGGTGCTGAGAGTTGCAGGGGAGAAGTGACATGTAAGTGGATTGAAGATGATCTGCCAGGTAGACAGAGGCAGTGGGCTGGACGTGAAAGGAGGCAGATGTGTGTTGAGGAGCTCAGTAGACAATGAATGAATGAAAACAAATTGTATTGTATTTAAGAAAAACAACTGCTGGTAATAACTGAACTGGGCAATGAGATTAATGGTGTGAATAAAAAAGGGTGCAGGGTCACAGGTGGTCCCCCAGTCCCCTGAGACATCTGCTGTTGTCTAAGCATGCTTTTCTTTGGATTCTGGCATGAATTAGTAACTCACTTATGATGGTTCATATAAACCAGACATGGTCTCATTGGTGACTCAACAAAACTACTGAGTTTCTTTCGATTATTTGTGGTGAGTGAGGTTTTTTTTGGCAAACCCTAAGTAATGGAGAAGATGGTCTATGGAGCTGATTCCTCAGCAGTGACCCCTGGCTGGAAATACTTCAAGAAACAGGGAGGCAGTCCAGGGACTTGGAGTCTGCAGAAATGTGTGGTCATCTGACTCTTCATCCAGTCACCTGTGGGACTAGTGAGGCCTCAGTTTCACCCTCTGGACAAAGAGGTTGGATGAGACAGCCTTCAAGGACTTTCCAGCTCTGTTATTTGTCTGCAACTCCGTGACTATTCCGAGCCCAGCAGACAGCAGACACTGTCTCTTCTGCCTCCCCGACAAATGGGAAATCCAGTCCAAGAGTGCCTTGGGCCATGAGTGGTGAGCCTGGCCAAGTGTCCTGCACCCACACACACCAGGCATCATGAAATCACTGACCTCAGTGAGGAATCTTTCTCAAATCCAAGGACTGGTGGCCTCCAGAAATAAATCATTTGGGGGCCACATGTTTCAACAATGTTAACTTTTCATAAATGTTTTTATCAGAAGAATGGAAAACATGAATTCTTGTACTTTTAAGGAATAAAGCCTTTATTCCGCAAATGCAAAACATGCTAAATAGACTGTGGTTTCAAGTGATGCATCATTAAGGAAAAGGGGAAGGGGAGGCAAGCGTGATGGGGCCGGAGAAGGGCAGAAAATCCTTTTCGCGGGCATCCAGTTTGTGCTGACACTGGCACCTCATCTGATCCTCAGCAGCACCTGCAAGATGGGCTTAGGGTTCCCACC
>NW_007728089.1:29366-31092 GCF_000696425.1 Galeopterus variegatus | reverse complement strand
AAGAATCCTGGGGCTGCTGAGACGAAGACCAACGTCCACTCATGGGGAAGCAGGGCACAGGATAGGATGTGAGTGGCCCCGTGTGTCCTCCCCAGCCCTTCCTGCAGCTCATGACACCCTCTGAAGAACAAACATCTGATACAAGAAACGCCCCCTCCAGGAGCCTGGCACAGCTAATTTCATGAATTCACTGAGTGATGTTGGGCCAATCTCCTTCTGATCAGTGTTTACCCCCTTCTCCCCTTATCTAGACTAGGATTTACAGTAGTTAGCAAGAAAGATTGACAGGGGATATGTGCCGCTCACCTTTGGTGCTAGTTTTCTATAGCAAATCTGCCATCAACATTTTCCTGTAAACCTTCCAACTGCAGGATGGCAACAACTTGTCAGATTCCAGGGCAGCAGGGAAAATACCTGATCGAGAGATCGGCGTGGGCTACATGCTGAAAGAGCATCAATACGCCAGGCTGGAAACAGACAGGCCTATATCCCAGGGTCTTTGCACAGGACTTTGATATGCACTGACCGGGAGGTAACCCTGCCTCTTCAGAGCACAACCAGGATGTCTCCTGGTGACCTGATGCTTGTCCATTTTAGTCATTTTTAGGGTGCAACAAGACTCCTCTTCTATAGCAAAGAGACCCATCTTGACCCTGGGAAGAGGACAAAGGAGGTAAGGAGGGGTACACCCTAAGTGGCTGCTAACAGGACTGTAGATCAAGGAACCTTTTCAAGTTTGAGGACTCGGCTCAAACATACATGGGAAGGAAAGAAACGAGGGGACAATCAATCACTAAGGAACTCTGATGACCTGTGCATGGTGAGGGAGGGGCAAGGAGACAGGGAGAGAGATAAGCATGTAAAGACCCAGACTGCAACCTGGGAGGACGATGTTCAACCGCAGCAAACTAGAATAAATGGGCACTGGGATTTTGAGGCAGAAAAATTTAGGTCTGAAAACTGGCTCCACCATCTACTATGTCTTCAGCAAAACCAGGAAACTCACACAGCCTCTTCTCAAGCTGGGCCAAGAATAAAATGGCAACCCTTCACTGCCCTCCTACCATACCCAGACATTACCAAACACTTTTCTGTGCTCTTGTTTATATCCAAGTTTTTAAAAAGTAGCCATTATTTCACGGTGACTGTGACAGAGGGGAAAGGGAGACATTAGTGGCGCTATTGAGAGGGTGTAACTGTCTACGTGCATATGGGGAGTGTGATCCCGAAGGGTTTGAGACTTCCGGCCAGCAAGGAAAATCCTGGCCTTTAGGAAGGATGGCGATTTAAAAACCAGATAACACCAAGGTCAAGGGCGTTAAAACACGAAGGTCAAAGGTTCGGATCCCTGTGCCGGCCAGCCACCAAAAAAATAAAAAACAAAACCCAGAGAACTCCTGGAAGACCTGCTCGATGCTGTGCGCTGTGCATGTGATTTGTCACTGGTTTTGGTTTCGGGGCACCGGGCAGGGCTCTTGCTGAGCTGCGGGAGGCCCTTCCATTATTGATATCGCCCCAAAGCTGCGACTCCCGGTCATTCACAGAGAGGGGAGACCGTCGTCGATGACCTCGACGCCCCTCACATCGGGGTTGTTCCCTGAGTCCGAGCGGGCGGGTGCACGGCAGGACGAGAGAGGTGGGAAGCGTCCGGCCACCGCGCCCAGACCCTGGCGCCCTCAGGGAACCGTCCGGTCGCCCGCGCTGGGAAGGGGCGCCCCGCCCCCCT
>NW_007728089.1:26850-28179 GCF_000696425.1 Galeopterus variegatus | reverse complement strand
ACCCCGCGGGCAGGTGTGGCCGCGCCCCAGCCGCGCGAGGGCAGAAGTTGGCGCAAGTCCCCGTTCCGTGCCTTCCAGCCCTGAGCAGGCCGGCCTGAAGCCCCTCTCGCCTCGGGCGAAGCCTGCCCCTGGCCCCGTAGCCGCATTTCGGCTTAATTTCAAAGTGGTAGTTTCCCCTCGATCTGGAGCTGGTTCCCCCCTTCTTCCCATTCGCTTTCCCTTTTCCTTCTTGAGCACGCCAGGAAGTGCAGCCCCCTCAAAGGTATGATTTATCGCTGATTTATCTTCTAGCCAGGGATCCTAGTGGTTATCAGGTCAAGAAGTAAAACATAGCCAGCACCCCGAAGCCCAGATACCCTCTCCCAGTCGCTCCACCCTTCCTTCTCCTCCAGAGGTAACCACATCCTCACTGCCTTGATTTTTCTGTGTAATAATTTTACCTTCCAACACACAGAACCCATAAAAACTATGGTGTCTTACTATAGTTTCATTTTACCTGTTTTTGTGAACTTTATATAAATGAAATAATGCAATGTAAATACTTTGTGTCTGGCTTTTTCACTCAATATGTTTTTGAGGTTCATCTGTTGTAACTGTTGTTTGTTCGTTCTTATAGGATGAGTATATCACAGTCTATCCATTCTACTGTTGGTAGACATTTGAGTTGTTTCTAGCTTTTGGCCATTAATAATGCTGTTATGAATATTATCTTGTGTCTCCTGGTGCATTCATTTGTGTTGGGTATATATCTAGCAGTAGAGTTTTTAGGTTAAAAGGTATGCATCTCTTCAACGGCCAAAAGACCACTTTTTTCCAAAGTGGTCGTACCAGTTGACACTCCTCCTAGCAAGTAAATGAAGGTTCTTGCTGTTACATCCTCGTTAACACTTGGTATTGTCAATCTTAAATTTTAGCCATTCTGGTGATTGTGAAGTGGTTTTAGTTTGCAGTTTCATGTTGATTAATGAGGTTGAACATCTTTTATTTCTTTGGTATCCTGTTTTATGAAGTACCTGTTTAATTATCTTGTTCAGTTTTCTTTTGGGGTTTACATGTCTTTTTTTTTTTTTAATTTTAATTTTGTCAATATACAATGTAGTTGATTATTATGTCCCATCACTGAAACCTCCCTCCTTCCTCCCTCTCCCCCCTCCCACCCAAGCATGTCCTTTCCATTTGCTTGTTGTAAGAACTTCAAAAAAATTGTACTTGTTATATCTTCCTCCCCCCACCCCCGGTTTTTTGATTTTTTTGTTTGTTTGTTTGTTTTTCTTTGTTTGTTTTGTTTTTTGTTTTTGTTTGTGTGTGTGTGTGTGAATTGATTTATTT
>NW_007728089.1:21235-22277 GCF_000696425.1 Galeopterus variegatus | reverse complement strand
CTGGCTTACTTGGCCTTTGTTGTCTCGGGCTGCTCGCTCGAACCCACAGCACGGCTTGGGCGCTCTCAGGAGTCTTCTTTTGTGACGGCCCTAAAATCTTGAACCTCTAGTTGCTTGTTTGTCGTTGTAGGTTAGTTGTTCAAAGATTTATTCGTTTTTTGTTGCTCTTGGAAATGCAAATAGTACTCTGGTATCACAGCGCACACTTCTCAGGGTCGCGCTGTCTCCTGGCACGGCCGCTCCAGACCCGTCGCCATCTTGAAGTCCGAGATGTGAATTCTTTCTATCAAATTGTGCAGACTAATTATCCTCCACCTTTTTGCATTCAGATAAGGACTTCTCACTGGACAACGTGCTGGAAATGGTGGTCTTTTGCTTGGTGCTTGATTTCAGGCCAACTCGGGAATGACTTTTGGACCAAACACCATGTCGCCTTCTCTCTGGCTCCCTACATGTCTTTTTCTTCCTAATATATAGTTCTACTCCCAAATCAAGAAGATGGTTTCCTATAACATCTTCTAGAAACCTTACCCTTTCGCTTTTCACATTAAGATATATAGTTCACCTGGAATTGATTTTTGTGTAACATGTTAAAAAGGGGTTAAATTTCATTTTTACCCAATACCATATATTCAGCACCATTTATTTAAAAAATAAAAATCTTTCCCCCATAGTTCTGCAGAGAGTTACCTTTGTCTTTTTCCAATCTTCTATTTGGGGTCATCTTCTTTCTGCCTGAAAAATAGCCTTTAGTATTCATTTAGTGCAGATCTGCTGGTGACAAACTGTTAGTGTTTGTTTGAAAATGTCATTATTTATCCTTCACTTTTTTCTTTTTTGTAAACAGCTTTGTTGGGATACAATTCACATACCCATTTAAAGCGTATACAGTTCAGGGGTTTTAAAATATTCACAGAGTTATATAACCATTACCACATGTAATTTTAGAATTTTTCCTCCAATTTTGAAGGGTCTTTTCTTTTTTTTTTTTTTTTTTCTTTTCCTTTTTGTCTTTTTTACTGACCGGTAACGGGATCGCAAC
>NW_007728089.1:18546-20367 GCF_000696425.1 Galeopterus variegatus | reverse complement strand
CTCAGCGGGAGCGCTGCCGCGCTCCCAAGCGGCGCACTCTCCAGTGCGCCACTGGGCCGGCTCTGAAGGGTCTTTTCATTAGTTACAGAATTCTTGGTTTGCCATTGTTTTCTTTTAGCATTTTAAAGCTATCTCATTATCTCTAACTTGGATTTTTTTCTGTTGAGAAGTCACTTGTCATTCTGTTTTTCCTTTGAAAATAGTCTCTTTTTCTCTGGCTGCTTTCAAAATGTTCTCTTCGGTCTTTGTTTTTCTGCAATTTTTCTATGCCATCCCTAGTATAGATTTCTTTTTCTTTATTATTGAGATTCTTAGGGCTTTTTGAATCTGTGGCTTTGTGTCTTTCATTAATTATGGAAGTCATCACCTGTTAGTACTTCAGTCATTGCTTCTACCCCATTTCTCACTTATCTTTCTCTCTTCTGTTTTATATAATCTGCTATTAAACCTATCCATTGAGTTTTTTAATTTTCAGCTATTATATATAATTGTATTTTTAATTTCCATTTTGTTCTCTTTTATAGTTCACAGTTATCTGCCAACATTATCAATCTTTTCTCTCCTTGAATATTGTATGCATAATTATTTTAAAGTCTATGTCTGATTACAGCAATATCTGTGAGTCATTTCCAGTGTTTCTGTTGGTCTTCATTCATATTGCCTTTTTTCTATGTGCCTAGTGTATTTGGTTATTTTAATGTGTGCTGGACATCATATATGCAGAATTGATTGTAGAAATGATTTGAGGCATGAGATGATGTTTTTCTTTTCCAGAGATAATTCACATTTGCTTTTATCAAGCAAATAGGGGGTGGCACTTTACATTCTGGGCTCACTTCAATCCAGTTTCAGAAATTGAGATGTTTCTAAGTTGAGCTACAGTCCTGTGAGGACAAGCCTGTTCACCTTTCCTCCTAGTGTTCACTTCTTCACCAGCACCTTCACTCCCATCCCAACACCAAGATTTCAACATTTCTTTCAGAACTGGCATACACCCCTAGGAAAAAGTAGCCCCAAACACTCTGAGCCTCTGACATGCCTTTCTCCCACATACCTCCAAGCAGATATTCATTATATTTTTTCCTAGCTTTTCTACCCCTCTTTAGCTAGAGGATTGTTCTGATTACAGTTACTGGAAATAAAAGTCCCTGATTTTTGCATTTTTAGGGCCAGTTTGAGTCAACATTCAATTCTGGATATTTATACTACCAGGTTATGGAAGCTGTGGAGAAAAATAACACCTATTTTCTTGTGTTCTGCCCTAACTATAGTTGATTGTCTCTGTCAGTTTATGACACGCTCTTGGAATCAGGATAATTTTAAGAATAAATCTTTAACTCCTCCTAATATATGATTAATTGAAAAAAAATGGCTGTTTAGCTCAGGTCATTACTGTAAAGCAAAAGATTTTGGAGGCAGGTGCTTTTCTCTTTTTTCTGTGTTCATTTCTTTCTCCCATCTTGATTTCCTTAATTGTTTGTTTGATAAGGATTAACTGTTCACTGGTCCTCTTGAATAGAACATTTAATTTTTTGATCAACAGTACCACAGTAGCATTCTCAGATTCATTCTTTTGGATCAGATAAAAGGGCATGGATGTAGGAATGAAAGTTCCCAAATAATTTTTCTAGAATGAATCATTCAGTTATTCTTTTTACTTTTTTTTTTTTCCTTTTTGTCTTTTTTACTGACCGGTAACGGGATCACAACCCTCATTGTCGTGCCCATACCAGGGACTGGCAACGGGATCGCAACCCTCAGTGTTCCGCCCGCACCACGCTCAGCCAGTGAGCGGGAACCGGTCTCCACATGGGATCCAAA
>NW_007728089.1:15595-17770 GCF_000696425.1 Galeopterus variegatus | reverse complement strand
GGCCGGCCCTAAAGTCATTTGTTTTTTACATAGATTTTTTAAAATGCTGCTGACAGTTTACCATGGTTCTCTGTTGCAGATTGTTTATACTTAAATGTCTATATGTGTGTATTTACTTGTACCTGAAGTACTTGGCTTTTGCAAATAGACTTAAATGAGTCCAGGGGGTCTGTTCATTACCTCTGTTAACTGATTTGATTTGTTTATTTATAAGCAGTTTGGATTACCCATGAAGAACACTTTCCTTTTTGTACAATCCTTAATTTAAAAATGAAAGTAACATCATTTCTCTTGATAGATAATCTCTTCAGAATGCATAGATGTGACCTATTGATAAAAGTCTGAAATGTAGGTAGTCTCCAAAGGGTTCCTTTCGGAGTGTCTCAGAAAGTCATAAGGTGGAGATGCATTCTAACAAATAAAGTGAACATTTGAGACACAAGTCAACTTATTTCAGCAAAAAAAGGGCTATTGAATCAAATTACTCAGGTGATTAAGGCTGTGTTTGAGTTTTTCTTTATTTTCTAGACTACTGCTTGAATTTTTGTTTCCCTTTTTCTAACATATCTTAAGTATTTGCATATCTTCATTCAGAAATCATTTTTGAGGGCTTATTCTTGCCTGATACTGGATTAAGTCAGGTAAAGACACACAAATAGTCCGTATACCTAAAAGATTTACAGAAATTTACTAGGTCCCTTTCTGCACATACTTAAAAAAAACTCATCACCCTCATTATATGCAATATATTCCTTCAGTCATTTATCTATTGGGAACATTCTCTTCCATGAACATTTTTTCTATCTGCCTTTCTTTTTAAGATTTAGTATAGAAATTAAAAATTTTTTTGTCATTAAGTCATTTTCTTTGTGATTTTTCCATTATTTCTCATTTTTAGGATAGCATTCTTCTAGAAGTTTGATTATTGTTGCTTTTTTTTGTTATAAGAATTTTCATTCTTCAAACTCTGGAATATGAGGTAAAAACTGAAATTACCTTTTTTCTTCAACATTGCTGGTCATATACTTGACTAAGTAGTTTATATGGCAGAGACTTCAGCAATGTTTTCTAGATTGGATGGCATTGTAAACATCTGGATCCCAGGTTGCATGGTTGCAGCTGATATGTTTGAGTGATTGAGGATCACCTCTAATTTTAGAAAGCTTACCTGCCCCCAGCAAGGAATTCTTTTTTTTTTTTTTTTCCTTTTTGTCTTTTTTCGTGTCCGGCAACGGATCGCAACNGGGAGCGCCGCCGCGCTCCCAAGCAGCGCACTGTAGCAGTGTGCCACCGGGCCGGCCCTGCAAGGAATTCTTATATGTGTAATGTATGGCCAGTCTGACATATCGGCAGGTCTCGTTATGTGCCAGGGAACTGCTTCATCTGGGCCAAGGGCATTTTATCAATCCTGGAGTTATACAAATGCTGTGTGATTACAGGGTACAGTATAAGATACACAGACACAAACACAGTCCTTATTTATCACTCTTAGCCTGCACTAACTCAATTGGGTCCAAGTACATTTCTGAACTTAATGGTGCAGAATTGGGGATAGGAGAGCATTTCTTCAGATGGCTTTGGAAATCACGTTAAGACCAGTTATAGGGCGCACGCGCGTGTGTGAGTGTGTGTGTGTGTGTGTGTGTGTGTGTGTGTGTGTGCGCGCGCATCTTTCTAGGCTCTCTTCTGTCTGCCTGTTTTTAGGCCAGTGCCAATACATATTTACCTTGTAGACAGTGATTTTAATTTGAGCAACATCATCCTTTAATTAAAGTATCCTTTATTAAAGCCATTTTATTAAAGCCATTTTGACTTTTTTTTTTTGCAGCTGGCTGGTTTGGGGATCTGAACCTGTGACCTTGGTGTTACAGGGCTGTGCTCTAACCAACTGAGCTAACCAGCCAGTCCAGTGTTTTTGTTTGTACTTAATTTATAAATTTGTTTTGCTTATCTAGTTATATAAACAAAAGACAATTAAACTCAGTTTTGTAATTGTATATATAAGCTGTATGAAAATAGATTAAATCAATATTGTTTCACATAAATATTTTTTCCCTTTATAGGGAATCTGTACACAACTTAAGTTTGAGAAACCTTGCAGTAGACTATTGAGTTTGATGAAGAGACTCTGAATTAAGTGAATATATCATGAGTGCTGTAGTAAGAGTGATGGTA
>NW_007728089.1:13526-14497 GCF_000696425.1 Galeopterus variegatus | reverse complement strand
TTGATGAAGAGACTCTGAATTAAGTGAATATATCATGAGTGCTGTAGTAAGAGTGATGGTAACAGAGAAAAGCATTTCTGGCTCATGTCAGGGTGGGAGTGGGAAGGGTACCCAGTCCCATTGTCAAACAGCTGTTAAGTAGAGTGTCCTCCTTCCTAGCCTAAAGGGAGAAGATCTTGATAGAAATAATTTTGTGGTGGTAATTTTTTTCTTCCCTTTAAAAAAGAAAAACATTTTTTCCTGATTTAAATGTACATGTTGGATGTAGAGAAATTGAAAACAGAAAGGTATGAAGAACACAAAAGAAATCTATTTATGGACAACCACATTAGACGTGGTGTAGTTTCTTTATGTTTTTCAAGTGTAAGTGTAACATTTTTACAAAATTGATAGTGTACTGTGTATTTGTATTGGGCATTTTACATTTAATATATATGCATTTTCCCCTTGTTAAATATTCTTTGAAAACATTTTAAATAGCTGAATAATAAATAGTCTATCAGATGGTATATATAATTTATTTACCAATACCCCAATTTTGGGACAGCTTGTTTTTAGTTTTTCATCATTGTAAACAACACTGTGATTAAGTATCTGTGTGCATAAATCTTAGGGCACATCTCTGATTATTTCCTTAAGATAAATTAGCAAAATGGTATTACTGAGACCGAAAACATTTTAAAGGCTATCAATGCACACTACCAGAATGTTAATTTTAAACCAAGAAAAGAGAAAGAAAAAGATAAAGTTAATAAAAGGAAATTTAATCCTGGAGGTTTAACTTGGCGGTTCTCCCAAAAGAGCAAAGGAAAGGCTGGGAAAGGAATCAGAAGAGAGAAGTAAATGGAATAAGGGAGGGTGGGGGATCAGAGAGAGGGCAAGAGAGACAATACTAAGAAATGGTGTAGTTTTATCTGCTCACCAGTGGAGGGAACCCTGTTCCCAGTTCCTCTGTAGCAATTATGGATGAA
>NW_007728089.1:1905-12386 GCF_000696425.1 Galeopterus variegatus | reverse complement strand
TGGAGACCGGTTCCCGCTCACTGGCTGAGCGTGGTGCGGGCGCAACATCGAGGGTTGCAATTCCGTTGCCGGTTCCCGGTACGGGTGCGACACCGAGGGTTGTGATCCCGTTACCGGTCAGTAAAAAAAGACAAAAAGGAAAAAAAAAATAAAAATAAAATAAAAGTCACAAAATAGACCTATTGGAATAGAGAAAAAACAGGAAGCATGTTATTTTGGTGTAGAGAAGATACGGTAATTGGACTGAAAAACTTAGATTAAGAAATAGTTACTGCAATTGAGCATATTTAGCTGTGAAATTCATGGAAGCTATGGCAAAAAGAAAAACTTGAGCCAATGTGTTATGTAGTGAGAGAGACATGACTTTTTATAGCTTTAAAGACATGTTTTCTATGGATCTTTAAGAGACAGTGGACAACTGACCCTACAAGAGCTTGATTTTGGCAGCCTCTTACATGCCTTTTCTAGTTCTTTTCCTCCTGTGATGTATTTGCCCTGGGCCTCTTCTTGAAAAGGTTGTAGGACCCTTAAACATTTTCTGAGTCATGCCTGCCACTCTGATCTGCCTGTGGTGTTGAATTTATTGGTCTGATCTTCTTTTCCTCTCTCGGTCAAAGAATCCTAACTAGGAAAAGATCTGATGAGCTATATACTAAATCACACAAGTATCAACAAAATCTATCTGTGTCCTTTCCCTATTTTTCTTGCTAACGTCTTGGCCTTCAAATCTTAGTTTATTTCTTTATTTTGGCCACTGGCCTGTATTGGGATCTGAACTCCTTACCTTATGCTCTCCCAAGTGAGCTAACCGGCTAGCCCTGAAATCTTAATTTAAATGTCACTTCCTCAGGAAGACAGTCCTTGACTCTTAGTCAGAAAGCCCTTCCCTGCTGATTATCTCTGTGGTATCCCATATTTCCTCTTTCGTAACTGATTATATGTATGTAATTATTTAAATTTTCCCTGGTATACTGTAGGCTTCATAAAGACAAGGATTATGCCTGTTTTGATCTCTGCTGGATCTCTAGAGCCTAGCACTGTGCCTGGCACTTGGTACATGCTTAATAAACATTGACACTGCCACCTATACCTAAAATGGATAGTTTAGCTGACATTCATTCCAGCTTGGCATGGGTCCTTCTGAGTATAACATTCCAGGTAAACATCCCCAAATAATAGAAATTAGCACTCAAGAGAAAGCTGTTTCATTAGCATTATCCTGGTGACAGTGATTTAGTCTGTTGTGTCCATACTGGTGCCATGAGACATGATTTGTTTTGATTATGTGTGGATGGATTTTTTTTCCTGTTATTTCTTTGCAAGGACATTATCCACTGTAACCCTCAGTATTCCAGATGTTTGTCAAACTTTAACGTAAATAGGAATCACTGCGGAGAGGGGTATGTGTATATATGTCCTTCCAAAATGGAGACCCCAGGCCCCATGCCTGGATGGATGAATGCTTTTCTTTCTTTCTTTTTTTTAAATTAATAAACTTTATATTTTAGAACAGTTTTATATTTGCAGAAAAATTGAGCAGATAGTACAGAGATAATTCACTCCCCCATAAACATAGTGTCCACTATTATTAACATATTGCTATGATATGTTATTATTGATATATTATAATTAACTGAAGTCCATAGTTTATTCGGGTTTCCTTTGTTTTTACCTGATGTCTCTTTTCTATTCCAAGGTCCCATTCAGGACACTATATTACATTTAATTGTTGTAACTCCTTAGGTTTCTCTTAGTGGTCACAGTTTCTCAGACTTTCCTTATTTGTGATGACCTTGACTATTTTGAGGAGTTGTCCCATTCAGGACACTATATTACATTTAATTGTTGTAACTCCTTAGGTTTCTCTTAGTGGTGACAGTTTCTCAGACTTTCCTTATTTGTGATGACCTTGACTATTTTGAGGAGTACTGGTCAGGTATGTTATATTATAGGATGCCTCCCTGTTGGAATTTGTCTGATGTTTTTCTTGTGATTAGACTGGGGTTATAAGTTTTGGGGAGGGAGACCACAAACAAAGGGCCATCTTCATCCATCATATTGACCACACATATTCGTATTAACTGTTGATATTGACCCTAATCATCTGGCTAAAGTACAGTTTGTCAGACTTCTTCACTATAAATTTATTCTTTTTTCCCCCTTTCATACTGTACTCTTTTTAAGGTAGTTACTGTGCACAGCACACACAGAGTGGGGGTTATGCTCTCATGTCAGATGAATGCTTTTGAAATTTAATAATTATGTATTTATTTTCATGTATATTAGAAAAGATGAGCACGTCAACTCTTTAGCTGTATTTCCCAGAAAACTGTACCCAAGATGGGGGTTCATGTGAGAGCATTTTTGGAGGGCAGTGTTACCCCAAGAAGCAGGAGTGAGGGAAGGGGAGGGAATCAGGAAAAGGGAAGGAGCCAGTTACAAGCATTCATTATGGATTAAGCCACCACCATAAGCCAGTGGTTACTCAGGCCCTGACATCTAGGAGAGAAAGGGAGAAGCAAATATGCGTTAGTTACTGTCTCCATTTGTCAAAGAGTGGTCCCACTGGGTATGAACACCCCACGACCACATCACTCCTAGTGGTGTTCACAGGTGGATACTGTTAGGGCTCTGGTGACATCCCATTGGGACAGCAGTGGAGAACCCAGGAGTGGGAGTGGGGCAGTCTTGATTATCATTATTACTAAATAAAACCTAAATAGATTTTTATTTTTTTCTATCTTTTCTCTCATTTTCAGTCATAGCTGGAAAGTTTTCTCTACTCCCAGGTTGAAGTTAGCAGTGTTTTTTCTAGTACCTGTAAGGTTTCCTTTCTTTTTCTCTTTCAAACATTTAAATCTCTAGTCCATTTGAAATTTAATATACGTTTTGAGGGAAGGATTCAACTTTATCCTTTTCCATCTGGTTATTCAGTTATCCTGTACTACCTATTAAAAAGTTCTTTTTTATCCAGTGTTTTGAGATGTTGTCTTTTGCCATATATAATTAATTGGACCTATTTCTGGATTTTCTGTTCTGTTCCATTGATCTGTATTTATTCATGTGCTAATACCTCACTTTTAAAGAGGCTTTCTAATTTGTTTTAATATTTGCTATTAAATAATAATACCAAAAGTTAATGCTCTCTCATTGCTCTGAGTTGATTTTAAAGAAAAAGATTAATAATAACAATCATATTAACTAGTCATGATAAAAATCATTAATGACCAAAGTGTGGAAAATAGTGCTTTAACCCAAGGGAGCAAATCCAAAATGTGTGATTTGGGTGGCTACGCACCTCTTGGGGAGAATTCTCATTCATGTCATGATGCGCGTGGCTTTTGAATATGAATTTCCAAGGAGGCATGAATGAGGCTAGAGTTCACTCACAGGCAATGTGACTTTTCAGGGTGGGATTGTTAGCACAGTCAGGCAGCCCTTACTCTCCATGTCCTTACACACTCCATGTCCTTACACACACACACACACACACACACACACAATTAATGAAATCACTATTTATTTTGGAGATTTTTTTCTTCTTAATTTTTATTTATTAATTGACAATGCTTATTTAGAAAACCATAGAATGTTAGATTCAGAAACTTAAAGTCCAGCAGTTTTCCGCCCACACTGTGCATCAGAAACACTTAAAAAGTCCCTCCCCATCCCTTACCTCCCCCCCCTGAGCAGTTTTCCGCCCACACTGTGCATCAGAAACACTTAAAAAGTCCCTCCCCATCCCTTACCCCCCCCCCATGCCAAGGCCCTTCCTCTGATATTTAATTAATCTGGGGTTAAGTTTGTTTTGTTTTGTTTTGCTTTAAGTCTCCAGATATTTAAAAGTGCAGCCAGAGTTGAAGAGTACTGACCTACTCCTGATGTCAGGACCATGTCTGATTTATTTGGCATTATAGTCCCTACGTCTATCAGTGTACATGGAATGTAGTCGTTGCTCAATAAATGTTTGTCGAATAATGTGTAAATACCCTCATTACTCAGATGAGAAAACACACAGACTCCAGAGGTCATTTGCTTAGGACTCACAAGTTAGTGGGGTAATAGGAACATGAAACTTGGGTTTCTGGTCTCTCAGTTCTGACTTTTTTCACTTTCCTCCATCCATAATTTTCTCTTTAGTTATAGGAAAAAGTAGGGAAGAGCATTTGCTATCTTGACTTGTGTTGTCCAATTTTATGACTTCAATCCTAGCTCCTATTCAGTAAAGAAAAAACATGGGAATGAGCCTTAGACTTTGTAGTAAGATAATTGGACTATGTTGAAATTTCAGCCTATGTTCTGTGTCAGCCCATCTCTAGTTTGGGGGTGAGGTGAGACAGGGAAGAAGAGGCAAAAAATTAGGGAGCTAACATTCATTGTGTTATCTGCCGTGTACCAGGCTCTTAGCCTAGGTGTTTAGAGGTTTTTTTGTTTTGTTTTTTATGAGGTTTTTTTGGTGTTTGTGTGTGTGGAGGAACTCCACACCCCCAATCCCAGCAGTAAAAGTGTGTTAGATTTTAGAGTTTGATGACATTACTTTTTATTAATGCTTTAATAGGATTTTACAGATTTCTGTTAGTCAACAGTCATTCCATTCCAAATCTCTATTTTCCCACACCCCAATCGTTTCATTCAGTCTTAATTTGGGTAGTCCCCTGGAAAAAACCCAAATTTCAAAACTGGAAAAGTTGTGGAAGCCAAGTAGAAAAAACTTGAATAAAATTATTGATTTACATAAGAAAGTTCCCCTGTGGTTTAGTTTTTAAAAAAGGTCATGTTAAGTTATGTTGGAATGGGGTTTTGCTTCTGGCAGTGGTTTATCAGGTTGTGTGGACCAGTCCTACTAATAACAACAAGAAATGGTGAAAAATTTAAAAGAGAATTAGTTTGAAGGCATAGAAGAGGTACAAGGCAGAAAGGATCTGCAGGTCCAAGATTTGGGAGAGGATGGAAACCCACCAGGTAGGTGGTACCACTTTGTCCCTTTGAAGCAATTGTCATTGCTGAAATTGTCACCTGAGAAGATGATTAGAGATTTAAGTAGATTCATATGGCTGGGGTGGTAAAATTAACATTTAGAGCCTGTCAAGGAGAAGGGGCCCTAGTAAATGCCCTAGGATTTTTGTAAGAGCTCTGCTGAGGAATAAGGTTTAACCAGAAATAGACTGCTCTTCACAGGGACTGAAGTATTGCATTGAATCATCTTAATATATGATTAGGTTAAAGCAATCTGGGGTTGTTTGGGCCCCTGGCCTACCTGCCTTCCAGAAGCAAAAGAAAATCCTCTCTAGAGGTGCATGATATCATCAAAGCCTTGAATTAGCTATACAATTTTGTATTACTATGATTGGCACCCAATCAGAAATTACCAGATACATGAGAAGACATGACTTATCCAGAAACCAAAAGAAAAACTAGACAATGGGAACAGACATAATGAAATGATCACAATTGGATTTTAAAAGAAGTATGATTAGTATGTTCAAGGAAATAAATCGTGTTGCACCTTTTCTTGTTCATCATGGCCATCTCAGCTTTGAGGCTGAGACTTCAGATAAGAGTATATAGTCTGTCTGCAGTGGACACATGCGAACTAGTGTGTCTGCCATTTGTCCTTGGGTGTGTTTTCATGATTGTAAACATCTTTGCCTAATCCCATACAATGTAGCATTTAGATTGGGACAGGAGAAAAATTGGAATGATGATCACAGGCTTTTAGAACTTAGAGCTAGAAGAACAACTAGAGGTCAATACTTTGACCTTATACTTTTTAATCTTTGAGAGAAGTGTACATTGTGATTGGTTTAGGCAATGTAAACACGTGTATCTTATTTTACACAATTAAGGTAATGTTAAATAATGTAAACATAACTTCAATAAATGTGATTACTTTTTAAATACTTTTAAATTTCAAATTTACTACAGTAAATGTGATTTTTTTTAAGTATAGATTACTTTGTATTATAAATACATGACTACTTATTTATCTGTTTTCAGGTATCATATTTGCTTAAATTTTTACTTGACATATGTATTGAGTACCTACTATATGCAAAACAGTGGGACCAGGGATAGGTTTACAGAGACTTACAGAGGCCTTAAGGAGTATATAGCCAAGAAAGGCAGAATGGGGCATCTGAGATGAAAGTGCTGGAAAGAAGTATGAACAACACAATTTTAACTTATTTTTTTACTTTTGAGGTGAGCTGGACCTAGAGGAACTGGCAGGATTTTGACTAGGTTAGGGGATCTTCTGTTCCGGTTCTTCCCCTTTGCACTTCTTTGAACAGGCTCGTTCTTCCAATTGGCTTTTCAGATGTTCGAAAACAGTAGTATTCAGGAAATTTTGCCTTTTTTGGTTAAATGTCCTCAGGTCTTCCATCCATTCATGATTTATCTGAAATTGGTGGCCCTTCTGAGGGCCTTCCTTTTACTGAGCTCTGAACTGCTCAAGTCCATTGGCAATTTAGAGTCTCTAAATTTGGCTGGAACACAGAAAAGATGTCAGGCCTGGCACACAAATGAAACTGTATGCAAAGTAGAGACACACCACACCTTGGAGCCATGTGTCAATAGATCAAAATCAAATATGTGGATAGATCAAAACTAAATGTGTCCACTGGCACTGCTTTCTTGTACCCGCTGAGATTTCTAACTGAGCAGCTCCAAGGTTCTGTTTATAAACGTTTCCTGTCCTAGGAATAAGGAAAATGCTCTCCTCAATTTGAGTCAATAAGCAAAATGGAACTGTAAGCAACAGACTGAATAAGATAAAGAGAGTGCCAAATAGAGGAACAGTGCTCAAAAGAGAGCCAGCTGGTCCCTTCACAAGAGCAAAGAGTGATATGCTTCAGAATGTAGTCTGTGGGTGATGAGGCAGCATGATTGTGAACCACACCAATAGATCATCAAATATTGATCAAATATTTATTGAGTTCCCTGTAGTTTTCTACACATGTAGCTTAGACCCAAGAAGATAGAGCACAGGTACAAGTTCAGTATGTCTGAAAGTGGGCGCAATACTTCTACATTTATAAACAATTTTTTTTTTGAAAGGGTGCCAGGACAATTCAATGGGGGGAAATCACCTTTTCAGCAAATAGGACAACTGAATATCCACAAAGAATGAAGTCAGACCCCTACCTCACACCATACACAAAAATGTAATTCAAAGTGGATCATAAACCTAAATGTAAGAGCTAAAATTTTAAAACCATTGTGGGAGACAATATAATACAGCATGGACAAACCCTATAAACATTATGCTAAATAAAAGATGCCAATCATAAAAGACCACCTATTATGTGATTCCATTTACATGAAATGTTCTGAATAGGCAAATAAATCTATAGAGGTGGAAAGTAGATGAGTGGTTGCTTGGGGCAGGGGTGGGGGTGATTCAGTGTGAGAATGGCTAGTGGCTGCTAACGAATATGGGGCTTCTTTTAATGATGATGAAAGTATTCTAAGATTAGATTGCAGTAATGGTTGTGCAACTCTGTGAATATACTAAAAACCATTGTACATTTTGAATGGGTGAATCTTATAGAATAAAAATCTGTTTCTCAATAAATCTGTTAAAAAAAAAAAAAAGAAACGAAAACAGCTGAACTCACTGTTTCCTTCTCAGACCTGTCCTCTTTCAGAATTCCCATTCTCGGAGAGATGCACTTTATGATCCAGAATCCAAAATAGAAACCTGGAAGCTTGATGGAGTCATTCTGTTCCTTCCTGCCACACCTAGGTGGACATGTCATTATCATTTTTTCCTCCTTAAAATCTCTTCTGTCTGTCTCCCTCTCTCCAGAGCCATGATACAGATTTAAGTCAGGTCTTCATCATTATTAAAATGCCATAATTACATTCCACTTTTGTTCTGTACTTCTTAAATTGTCTCCTGTGTGCTTCGTTAAATTGTTAATACCCAAATCTGAGTTAATATTCTCATCCTACTTTTCTTCAAGATATTTCTATGTCTTTCTGGATAAAGTAGTGACTCCTAACTTAGCATGGTATGCAAAGTTTTGCATGAACTGGCCTCTGTCTGCTTCTCCAGATTAATCTCTGTTTTCCTTGTTATAAGGAACCTACCTCACACGTTCTTTATAAATCTTTCACTTTGTATACGATATTCCTCCTGATTGTAGCGACAAACTTCAGGTGATCAACAGTCACATGTGGCTGGTGATTACCATATTGGATAGCACAGATTATAGAACATTCCCATCATTGCAGGGAATTCTATTGGACAGTGCTGGTCTAGATTAATGCCTGCCATAGTAAAACACTCAGTCGATATTTGCTGAATTAATGACTATAACCATAGCTATCATGTATGGCAGACATTCACCCAGCTTCTGTTTGGTAAGGTGTTCCCTAGATTAATGAGTCAGTTTATTAAATTACTAAACCAGCCATCCTTCTTATATTCAGTTGATATTTGCTTCTCTGAAATTTCTACTGATTGATCCAAGCTTTACAGAATCCAAAATAGCACCCAAGGGCCACCCCGTGGCTCACTCAGGAGAGTGCGGCACTGGGAGCGCCGAGGCTGCAGATTTGGATCCTGTACAGGGATGGCCAGTGCGCTCACTGGCTGAGCATGGTGCAGACCACACCGTGCCGAGGGTTGTGATCCCCTTACCGGTCAAAAAAACCAAAATAGCACCCAAGAATTAGAATATGGTTTTTTTGTCTTTTGTCTTTTTCCGTGTCCGGCAACGGATCGCAACCCTCAGTGTTGCCCCCGTACCGGGCCGGGGACCGGCAATGGGATCGCAACCCTCGGTGTTGCTCCCACGCCTCGCTCAGCCAGTGAGCGGGAACCAGCCCGTATGCGGGATCCGAACCCTCGGGCGGGAGCGCCGCCGCGCTTCCCAAGCGGCGCACTATCCAGTGTGCCACCGGGCCATCCCAGGTCATTTTCTTTTTGCCTGAAGAAGTCCCTTTAGCATATCTTTTAGTGCAGGTCTGTTGGCAATACAAACTCTCATTCTTGGAGGATATTTTTGCTTCATATAAAATTCTAGCTTGTTAGTTATTTTCTTTTAGCTCTTCTCCTCATTTCTTTTTTAAAGTCAGCCACATGTCTTATTATTACTCTTTTGAGGGTAAGGGATTTATTTTCCTTCTAGTTGCTTTTATGATTTTTCTCTTTGTCTTTGGTTTTATGATATTGTAATAGGTTGTAGCTAGTTTTTTTTTTCCCCTTGTGTTTATTCTGTTTGATATTTTGAGTTTTTTGAATCAATAATTTGATATCTTAAAACAAATTTTTAAAAGTTCTCAGACAAAATTTCTCATAATATTCCTTCTAATTCACTCTCTCCTTTTTTCTGGTGTTTCCATTATTTATATGTTTGAGTGTTTCACCACATTTTCTATGCCTCATATGATCTTTTTTATTATTCTATTCAACTGTATTCTTGAGCTTTCATTAGTATAATCTAGGACTTCTGGTCAAGATGGCGGAATAGACGGCCCCTAGCATCACTCTCTCCCACAATCAACCAATTTACAACTAAAAAAACATAACATCAAGTGCATATGGAACGGGGACATGTCCAGCAGGGGAGGCAGAAGCTCGGTGGAGACCACATGCCCTGCAGGGCCACCATCGCATGATCCAGCAAATAGGCTTCACTGCCACCACCCGGCTCCATTCCCAGCCCAGGCCAGTGCGCACGGAGTGGGGAGACGTCCAGTAGGGTAGGCGGAGGCTCCACAAAAACCACACACCCTCTGGGGCTGCCACTACACGATCCAGCAGGTAGGCTTGACCGCAGGCACCCGGCTCCATTCCCAGCCTGGCCTGGTGCCCATGGAGCAGGGTGACGTCCAGCAGGGGAAGCGGGAACTCCGCAGAGACCACACCACCACCGCGTGATCCGGCAGCCTGACCCAGTGCGTACAGAGCTGAGAGACGTCCAGCAGGGGAAGTGAAAGCTCCGTAGAGAACACACACCCTGTGGGGGGGCTGCCACCACGCGATCCAACAGCAGGTAGGCTTCACCTCTGCCACCTGGCTCCATCTCAAGCCTGGCCCAGCGTGCATGGAGCAGGGAGACGTCCAGCAGGGGAAGGGGAAGCTCCGCAGAGACCACACACTCTGCAGTACCTCTGCGCATCCCAGCAGCCTGGCCCAGTGTGCACCTAACAGGGAGACATCCAGCAGGGTAGGTGGAAACTTGGCAGAGACTACACACCCTGCGGTACCACCCTGTGACCCAGCAGCCCAGCTGAGTCCAAGCTGACCAGAGAGGTGGCTCCCCGGAGAGGCCCAAGACCTGAGGCACCACACACGCAAGGCACTAATGGCCAACTGAGTGGTCACTGAGGTAGCCATACCAAATTGGCAACCCAAGCAACATCTTAGTCAGACAATAGTGTCAAACCTGTGGACTGTGAAACCCCCTGCCACAATGAATAAACATCAAAAGATACCAGAAATACGAAAAATCAAGAAAGTACACCACCAAAGG
>NW_007728089.1:0-962 GCF_000696425.1 Galeopterus variegatus | reverse complement strand
AGGGCCGGCCCGGTGGCACACTCAGTAGAGTGCGGCGCTTGGGAGCGCAGCGGTGCTCCCACCAAGGGTTCGGATCCCATGTGGAGACCGGTTCCTGCTCACTGGCTGAGCGTGGTGCAGGCATGACACCGAGGGTTGCAATCCCGTTGCCGGTCCGTGGTATGGGCGCGACACCGAGGGTTGCGATCCCGTTACTGGTCAGTAAAAAAAGACAAAAAGAAAAAGAAAAAAGAAATCAATAACAGGGCCGGCCCGGTGGCACACTCAGGAGAGTGCGGCGCTTGGGAGCGCAGCGGTGCTCCCGCCGAGGGTTCGGATCCCATATAGAGACCGGTCCACTCACTGGTTGAGCGCAGGGCGGGCGTGACACCGAGGGTTGCGATCCCATTGCCGGTCCCAAAAAAGGACAAAAAAAATCAATAACAAACGAAATTCTGGAAACTATACAAAAACATGGAAATTAAACAGCATTCTACTTAATGACATATGNCAAGAGACCCACCTCACCCATAAAGACTCACATAGACTAAGACTGAAAGGATGGAAAAAGACTTACCATGCAAACAGAAAAGAAAAACGAGCTAGAGTAGCTATTCTTACGTGTGATAAAATAGGCTTTAAACTAAAAACCATAAAAAGAGACAATGATGGACACTATGTAATGCTAAAAGGATTGATCCATCAAGAAGACATAACATTCATAAATATATATGCACCCAATGTTGGAGCAGCCNGAGAACCTCTGAACTTGAAGATGAGCTGTTTGAAATAACACAGGCAGACAAAAAAAAAAAAGAAAAAACAATCAAAGGCATTGAAGAAAATCTGAGAGAGAGATCAGACAACCTTAAGCGCTCAAATATCCAAGTCATGTGTATTACAGAAGGGGAGGAAAAAGGACATTGCATTGAAAACATATTCAACAAAATAATGGCAGAAAACTTCCCAGGTATAGGAAAAAT
>NW_007728088.1:299791-336869 GCF_000696425.1 Galeopterus variegatus | reverse complement strand
ACACACACACACACACACTCACACACACACAAAAAACAAACAAACAACAACAACAACAAAAACCAGGGCGGGGGGGAGAGGAAGATATAACAACCACAGCTTTTTTTTTGAAGTTCTTACAACAAGAAAATGGAGGGGACACACCTGGGTGGGAGGGGGAAGAGGGAGGAGGGAGGGAGGTTTCGGTGATGGGACACAATAACTAACTACATTGTATATTGACAAGATAAAAAAACAAAAAAAAAACAATTCAATGAAATAATAACAGAATACTTCCCAAGTATAGGGAAAGACATGGACCTTCAGATCCAGGAAGCTCAAAGATCCCCAAAGAGATTCAACCCAAAAAGATCACCTCTAAGACACATTATAAGCAAACTGGCAAAGCTCAAAAACAAAGAGAGAATCTTAAAAGAAGCAAGAGAAAAGTGTCAAGTCACCTGTAAGGGAGCCCCTATCAGACTAACAGCAGACTTCTACACAGAAACTCTACAGGCCAGAAGAAAATGGGACGATATACTTAATATTAAAAGAAAAAAACTGCCAGCCAAGAATATTATTACCCAGCAAGGCTATCCTTGAAATGAGGGAAAAATAGTGTATTTTCCAGACACAGAAAAGTTGTGGAAGTTCACCACCATGTGACCAGCCCTACAAAAATCCTTAAGGAAGTCCTGCACCTGGAATCCAAAAAATGATAATCACTACCATGAATACACGACAAAGAACAAAACCCACTGGGAGAACGAAAATGCAAACAAGAAAGAGAAAGAAACTAAATCCTACCACCACAAAAAGCCATAGTGAAAATGTAATAATGCCCCTACTTTATTTCTGATTTTAGTAATTTTAGTCTTCTCTCTTTTTTTCCTGGTCAGTCTAGATAAAGGTTTGCAAATTTTGTTGATTTTTTTAAAGAGTAAACTTTTGGTTTTGTTGATTTTCCCTATCATTTTTAATTCCCTATTTCATACATTTTGGTCATAATCTTTGTTATTTCCTACTCATATGTGCTTTTAATTAAGTTTGCTCTACTTTTTCTATTTTCTTAACATAGAAGTTTACATTACTGACTTGAGATTTTTCTTATTTAAAAATACAGGTGTTTACAAGTATAAATTCTTCTCTAAACACTGCATGAGCCCTGCATCTATAAATTTTTTAAATGTTGCACTTTGATCTTTATCTCAAAGTAATCTCTACATTCCCTTTGATTTTTCTTTTTACCCATTGTTTATTTAGGAGAGTGTTGTTTAATTTCCACATATTTGTGAGTTTTCTAAATCTCCGTCTGTCATTGTGGTCAGAGAACATGTTTGCTATGATCTTGGTCTTTTCTTTAAGAAAAAAAAGAAAGAAAGAAATTGAAATAATAAACAACAAAAGTTTATGGAGAGTTTTCCATTATGTTTCTATTCTATTCTTCCACTAACTTTTTGAAGTGCCCTTGTGCTTATATTGTTTTTTTTATTTTTTATGCAATTTATGTCACTTCTTAGATATTTATTTTCTCTTCTTTCTTTTTATTAAGTGAACTTGTTGATTTGCTTAGAAATTAATTTGCCTCTGAAAAGTTTATTCATCTTCCTCTGTTGAAAGTAATTTGATATTTGCATGCTTTTGGAAGAATTTAGAGAGCAATTTTGAATAATTTGTAGAGATTATAAAATGAAATATGTGAATTTTAATGTTTTACATCTCCAGTTTTTGAGAAAATTTGAAGCCCCACTTTCTACAGAGTATTTTGTTATTCATCTGTTATTCAGTTTATGTATTTGTTATTTGAAGAAATAAATATGCATATCCTTGTTATAAAAATATATAAATAACATTTTTTTAAAAACTTTTAAAAAGAGAAAACACAATCCTAACATTCATATGGAAAAACAAAAGACCCTGAATAGCCAAAGCAATCCTGAGCAAAAAAAAAAAAAATAAAGCCAGAGGCATTACACTTCCTGACTTCTAAGTATATTACAAAGCTATAGTAACCAAAACTGCATTGTACTGGCATAAAAACAGACACATGGGGCAATGGAACAGAACAGAGACCCCAGAAATCAACCCACATATATACAGCCAACTGATCTTCAACAAAGGCACCAAGAACATACACTGGGAAAGGACAGCCTCTTCACCAAATGGTGCTGGGAATACAAGATATCCGTGTGTACAAGTATGAATCTAGCCCCATACATCTCACCATACACCAAAATGGATTAAAGACTTAAAGTAAGACCTGAAACTATAAAACTTCTAGAAGAATACATAGGGGAAACATTTCAGGATGAGGGATTGGGCAAAGGCTTCATGAATAAGATCTCAAAAGCACAGGCAGGAACAGGAAAAATAAACAAATGGGGTTATATCAAAATAAAGTTTCTGCACAGCAAAGGAAACAACCAACAGAGATGGGAGAGGATTTACATACTTGCAAAGTAAACATCTGACAAGGGATTAATATCCAGAATATACAAGGAAATCAAACAACTTAACAGTAAAAAAAATAATAATAATTCAATTTAAAAAATGGGAAAAGAAGCTGAATAGACATTTTTCAAAGGAAGATATGCAAATAGCCAACAGGTACATGAAAAAAATGCTCAGCATCACTAATCATTAGGGAAATGCAAATCAAAAGCACATTGAGATATTTCACCCCAGTTAGACTGGCTGTTACCAAAAAGAGAATAACAAAAGCTTACAAGATGTGGAGAAAGAGAAACCCTCCTACACTGTTGGTGGGACTGTAAATTAGTACAGCCTTTATGGAAAACAGTATGAAGTTTTCTCAAATAACTACAGATAGAACTATCATATGATCCAGCAATCCCACTACTGGGTATATACCCAAATGAATAGAAATCATCATATCGAAGGGACACCTGCACTCCCCTGTTTATCCCAGCTCTATTTACAATAGCCAGCTACAGAACCAACCTAAATGTTCACCGACAGACAACTGGATAAGGAAAATGTGGTATATAAACACAATGGAATACTACTCGGTCATAAAAAAAAAGAATGAAATTCTGCCTCTTGTACCAACATGGATGAACCTGGAGAAAATTATGTTAAGTGAAACAAGCCAGGCACAGAAAGAGAAATACCACATGTCCTCACTCATAAGTGGGAGCAAAAGAAAAGAAAAGAAAGGAAGGAAAGGGAGGGGAGGGACAGGAGGTAAGGGAAAGAAGAGAAGGAGAGAGGGTGGTAGAAAGGAAAGAACAAGAATCACAATATTTCAGGAGAACAAAGCTGTGGTTATTAGAGGTAAGAGAAGGGAGGGGGGATAGTGGGAAATTGGTTAATGGACAAAAGAAATGATTACCTTTTGTAGTGATGAACATGCTAATTATCCTGGTTTGATCATCACACACTGTACACAGGTATTGATATGTGACTCTTTACCCCATAAATGTTTAATCAATTACTTTTCATTAAAAAAACAAATACATAATAATCCCTCAGTTTGCCAATAACCCAACATTTCTTGATAAACAATACTTTTATGTTAGAGAATCTAACAGGGAGAAACACAAAATTCTAAGAGAAATAAGTAGCTGCAATAATATACAAAAACCAATTTTGGGGGAAATTCTGGTTAGTAAATTAAAAATTCATCTATTCATTGAAAAAAATTAATTAATTAAAATGGTTAAGATGGTAAATTTTATGTTATGTCTATTTTAACATAATAAAAAAATTAGAAACAAACAAAAGATCATAGAGGAGATAAAGACTCAAGAGTATGATATCATTCAATGTCCAACTAGAAAATGAAAACAACTCAGTGTATTTAGAGTAGGGAATTTAAAGCAGACAACTAGTTACACAGGTTATGGAACAGCTGAGATGCCAAACAAGGAACCATTTTCGATTAGCAAACAGCAGGAAGGCATTGCTACCCTTAGGCTAAGGAGACAAAGAGAGGAGTACAGGGTGGTGGGTCACCTGGCAGAAAGTGGAATGCCATTTGGATTGCCCAGGTGAAACTAGAACCATGGAGGAAATGCAGCTGCTGACAGAAGGAGGGAGAGGAAATAACATTCTTCCCTTTGTCCCACCTTCCAGTTCAATTTCTCATCAGTGCCTCCCAAACTCAGCAAGAAGACAACAGACATAGTAGCCCCCTTGCAAGAGAGGATGAAAAAGAGCAGTGGGAAATATCTGAGAACAAACAGGCCTTGAGCTAGCATAAATTCTGTTCAGAAAGAAATAATTTTAAAGTCTAGAAAGTTCAAAACTAATGATTACTTTACAATTATAAATCCTATACAACTGACCAAACTTGAATTAATAACTTCTTTTCTAAAAAAATTTTAATGCACTTAAAGTTTAATGCTACACACTGTTACAGTTATTTTAAGAAGCTGTACACTATACTAGTTCTGAAAAAGTTTCTGTAGTATGGTTATGTTACCTTTTTAATTAAAAATGAATTTATTTTGAAAACTAAAAAGTTACTATAAGAAAAAGGAATCTGACTAAAGTTCTCTTTTTGGAATCAGATCCACCCCAAACATTTAATTCATGTGTCCCAAAAAAGTTAAAACCATACCATTCAAATCTGCATTTTCAAATCTGACCCAGACTATTTTCTCCTTTTCTTCTGTTGGAGGTGTTCCACTGTAAGCCTGCATAGTAAACAGAAACATTTGAATAAAAATATTTTACAGGTCTAATATTACTGATGTTCAAAAGAGTGACTTAAATAAAGCCAACCCTAATCCTCTCCTACTTCACCAACCCTAAATCTTGGTAACTAGCACATTTTGAAACATCATTACTTCCAAAGAATGTTATCCAGGGGTCTGATAACCTTGGTCAAAGACATTTTTAACCTATTAAAGACTTGTAGAAACCGGGGTGGTCAGTTATCTCACTTGGGAGAGTGTAGTGCTGGTAACACCAAGGTTATAGGTTTAGATTCCCATAATGGCCAGCCTCAAAAAAAAAAAAAAAGAGACTCACGGAAACCTAAAGTACAATGATCACAGTCATTTATGAAGTATCACTATAATTGGAAGGCACACAAAAAACTAAATCATCCCCTATATTGTCAACAAATAAGAAGGCTTAGGAAATAAATAAAACTTATCTGTTTGTTTCTAGGTGTTAGTGATCAGGCAAATACACTCCACCTACACTTTTCAAGAGTATTAGTTTTTCAGTCCCTTATCTGGCTTCCAGAACCAACTTATCAGTTAATTCCTGGAAGCCTGGAAGGGTCACAAAGATAAGCATTAACAGCCATGAAGTGTCAACAATATCCCTTAGTACTCAGATGTCACCTCTCCATAAAAACACGTTTTTATTTTAAAATTTTTAAAGATAATATATACTTAGGAGCATTCAGAATATCAACAAAATGGCTACAACTTTTTTTTTGCAATTATAAAGTGATAATCAATTTGAAGAACAATTATTTAATGTAAGCTGCATCAAAAGCATACAAAAACTATCATCCCACATGTAATTTGTTACATAGGACCTGCTATAAATTTCCATGCCACTTTACAGCACCCATACTATACAAGGTTAATGGCTTTGAAAATAGCCATGAAAAGCCAGGTTTACTTTACTACTAGGTATACTATATAAAAAAATTACCTTACACATCCATACAATTTCAATTATCTTTTTTCTATTTTGTTTTGTTTGTTTGTGTTATCAGCACCATGCTGTCTCAATTGAGCTAAACAGCCAGATCTTCAATCGTCTTTTTTTAAAAACAATTTGTAGAATCCAGGATGGCTGGTTAGCTCGCGTGGGAGAGTGTGGGGCTGGTAACACCGAGGTCACAGAATTGGATCCCCATAATGGCCAGCTGACAGAAACCTAAAATACAATGAGATATGTACAGGGGCAGTTAACTGCCTTGGAAAAGAAAAACTCTGCACTGGAACCAACTAATTCATCAACTTTATCTTCAACCACCTCATTCTTATCTTCTTCCTAGGTCTGTCTTGTTCTTTTTATCCTTGAAAACTCTTTTTAAAAAATAAACATTCTTATTTTGGAATAATTTTAGATTATTAAATAACATTAATATTATTATTAATGATAATAATATTAATAATACTTAGATTATTAAATATACAGAGAGTTGTCATTCTACTCCTCACCCAGTTTCCCCTAATGTTAATCATCTAATCTAATCAAATCTTACATTATGGTGCATTTGTCCAAACTGCAAAACTAATATTGGTGTGTTACTATTAATTAAATCCCAGACTTGGATTTCACAGGTTTTTCTGCTAATGTCCTTTCTCTGCTCCAGAATCCAATCCAGGATACCACTTTGCATTTAGCAGAACTTCTTTTTTTCCTATGTCAGACTTTCCTTTAACCTGGTATAGCAGTAACCTTTTCAAAATTTTCTTCAGATTAAAAAACATTTTATAAGACTAATAGATCTGCAACATAACCAGCGCCACTTTAGACAAGCCCAAGTACAAAATGGCGCCACCCACCTCCTCCCTTCCACTCCCTGCTTCCCTTTAGAAGCCTCCTGACTTAAACAGAAACCCCTTTTGCTTCTACAAGGACGCAGTTCTCCACCCCATCCACATTAGCATAATGACCTCCTTGATGGTATCAGCCAGCCCTTGGAGCACTATAGAAGCTCTACCACCCCCACACCTGGTGCTGTCCACCATTTTCAGGGCAGCCCTGGGGCCTGTGCCACTCTAAGCACAGCCCAGCAGATTTCTTTCTTTAATAAAGATTGAAGGGTACCCTGTATCTCAGCTCACTTGCTTTCAAAGACTGCTTATCATCTGCAGCATTATTCAACATTCTCTCAGTTCCAACATCTTCATGATGGTCTGCTTTGACTCCTCTGGGTGATATGCAGAACAAAGCAAAGTCAAAGGAGGCCTTTCAATGTATTGGGATTCTTGAACCTCTTTTTGCTTTCCCTATGAGGAAATAAGGCTTTCATAATGAGGCCTATATGCTTTTACTATGTCTTCAAGTTTTCCTTTCTCCATAGCAGACATGTTATTCTTTTTTATTAAGCATTTTTGAGAGAAAATTCTGCGAAGTTGACCCGAATGCTACTTCTTGTGTGCCTTCCTGTAGGTTTGCACAAAGAAGGCATGCGAAGTCATTCTGACTCTCAACTTCTTATGATCTCCTTTGCATTTGTTTAGATGTTTTATTCTCAGTGAGACACAGACTCACCCAGTACCCATCCAATATTCACTTTCTGTCTTTATGGAGGTCAGTGTACTGCCACAAGGAATTTTTTAATTTCCCTAGCACTGATTACAAGCCCTTCCTCTTCAAGCAAGATACAACTCTTCTAGCCCTCTTAGAGTCAAAACTTTCATCCCATTACTGACAAGATTTACTTCTTTTATACCTTATCTGTTTTCTAACACACATAATACACACACTCATAAGCACAAGGTTATTTTGGGCTTTTATAAAACGTAACTATAGTCACTCTAGCTATCATTCTGTATGCTGTCTTATTTTTCAACTGTACAGAAAATAACTTCCATAGTGTGCTATTGTCAAAAGTATAATTTTTAATTACAGAAAATTATTTTATACGGACCATGATGTATCATCATTTGCTTGACTGTTACTGATATTTAGGCTGGCTAAAATTTTTTACACTGAAAATGTGAAAATTTCACACACTGAAAAGTTTTGAGCTTTAATTTTTTCTTTGTTGAATTAGCTTTTGGGGTCTGGCCAGTTAGCTCAGTTGGTTAGAGCACCGCCTTGTAACACCAAGGTTAAGGGTTCATATCTCTATGACAGTCAGCCACCAAAAAAAAAAAAGAAATTATTTTTTAAAAATAAATTTTCATGAGTGGAATTATTAGATCAAAGAGCACAGCTAAGGGCTCCTTCCAGCCATCAATGCTATCAGTGGAACACAACTATAATTAACTCAATGGGCGATAACCAAAGAAGCTGCTATCCAGTCCAACAACACATTTTCTCTTTGGGGGGTATTTGCAGACCCACAGAATAATTTCTAGGCTCCATGAATTTGATGATTCCCAGAATAGAGGAGTTGGAACATAACATCAGCAGAAAATATCATTTCCCAATATATGACTGCAAAGTACCAATGTGGGATTCTGAATAACATGTGGAAAAAATGTTAGAAAGCATTGTTCTCATGTCAACCAAACAGGAAAGAAAATGTGTAATGTAACAAAAAGTTACTCCCATTATTGCTCTCCTAAGCAAAATAAGTTCAGTAGCTCCTAAAGTGATTATGTCCCACTACTACAATTAGAAATTATAATGTGTTCAGCTCATCTAAATATTTTGACTACTGATTGTAAACCATAAATATACATCTCTGGCTCTGAATCTCTAGTCTCCTCAGTCTCCCTGTGAGACTACTTAATATTTGCTTTACTTTATTTTATGCTTCATATACATGACATCCTTTATGCCTCAAAACAAACTCATAGGCTGGCCAGTTAGCTCAGTTGGTTAGAGCATGGTGCTGATAACACCAAGGACCAGGGTTCGATCCCTGTACCGGCGAGCCACCTAAAAACAAACAAACAAAAAAAAAACTATGATAAATACGATGATTAAGCACATTTAACACTTAAGGGCACTAATGTTTAGAAAGGTCCAGTAACTTGTCCAGAGCTAGTAAGACATAGAGCACAAATATAAACCCAGATCTCATATCAAAGTCTGTGCTCTTAATCACTAAGCTACCCTAAGTCCAATGTGCAAAATGTTGTTATAATTTCTCTGCCAAATAAAGTAAATGCCTACTATGATCCCCATCACAATCCCACTCAATTTATCAGTGTTAGATTTTATTCTGCCCTCAACCTCAATTCAAATGGCATCTCATTTATTAAGCCTTCTTTGATATCCCCCAACTGAACTTAATTTTCCTTCTACTATGTTACCACAGCACTTTGTTTTACCTTTATTATGGTACTTCCATTTAGCCATGTATTTCAGCTGTATATTAATTTTACTATAGACCGTGGGTCACCAAATCTCGCCCATCATCTATATTCATAAAGTTTTATTGGAATATAGCCACCTCCATTCCTTTCCATAAACAGCAGTACTGAGTAGTCGAAATAGAGATTCCATAAAGTGTAAAACTTATCTAGCCATTTACAGAAAAAGTTTGCAGTCCCCTGCAGTAAACCATGAAGCCTACAGACTGGCATCAAGCATCCCCTCAACTTAGCTCAGGTTGTGCCTGATCCACAGTGGGAGCTCAAGTAAATGCTTGCTGCTGAAATTTCTGCTTTCTTCCCACAGTAACTAGAATAATGACTTTCATACAGGGGACAAACAACATAAACTTACTGAATAAATATTCTACTTCTTAGATCCATGCCTACAACATTTACTTTCATAGTTCCTATGCTGATCCAAATCTTCACAGCCACTTGCGCAGATTAATAGCCTGTTAATTTCCTGTCTAACCTACATTCATAAAAACTAAATTAAGCTTCTAATTTCCATTATTTTAGGGCCAGCCCGCACCTCACTTGGGAGAGTGTCGTGCTGACAACACCAAGAGCATGGGTTCGGATCCCTATATTGGGATGGCCGGTTAGCTCACTTGGGACAGCATGGTGCTGACAACACCAAGTCAAGGGTTAAGATCACCTTACCAGTCATCTTTAAAAAAAATAAAACAAATTTCCATTATCTTTATCCTATCAGTTTTAGCAACCTCCTATTTTCCATCTACTAGAAATTACTCAATCTAGTGTTCTTGTTCCTCTAGCAAACTCTCCAACTTTTCTCTCAAAGATTCTAACCCCAGTCTCTCTCCTCCAGCTAACAAAAACCACTTGCTATGTAGGTTTCATACTAGCACAAAAGGGGCCTTTGGGGCTGGCCAGTTAGTTCAGTTGGTTAGAACATGGTACTGATAACACCAAGGTCCAGGGTTCAATCTCTGTACTGGTCAGCTGCCCAAAAAACAAAAAAACAAAAAAATCCTGTACTGGCCAGCAGCCAAAAACAAAACAGAACAAGGCCGGCCCGTGGCTCACTCCGTAGAGTGCGGTGCTGATAACACCAAGGCCACGGGTTCGGATCCTATATAGGGATGGCCGGTTTGCTCACTGGCTGAGCGTGGTGCTGACAACACCAAGCCAAGGGTTGAGATCCCCTTACCGGTCATCTTTTAAAAAAAAAAAACAGAACAAACAACAAAAAAAAGACATCTTTGTAAAAATTTGATAAAGAGGGAGGGCCTCTAAGAGCAGAAAAATAACAAAAATTTTTAAATGACTCTTCCATGGAACTATAGCATCAAACCAGGGCTCAAGACCTCAAAGAGGAACAAACTGGATTTCAGCCCCCAATTGCTCTATCAGCCTGACACTCTGTGTAGAGTACAAGATGCTCTACTGTCACAGCAGTCCTCTTGCATACCATATCCAGCTAGCAAGTGTCCTTCTACATCAAATACGCAAACTTTCCATTCATTTCAATTAATGCTACTTCTAATGTCCTTTGGAACCTGACTCTCACTTCTTTCTTTGCTCTGCATCCCCTTAGCAATTAAATATTCAGTTTGCACATTTGTGTAACATTTACTGATATGTTGCTATTAACAATCTCTGGTTGTTCCAAGCAATTTTACTCCCCATATTAACCGAGTGTCTCTAGAAAGGAAAGTATTTTTCCTTACTTGTGCCACAGACCTTGTTATTGTGGTCTATTTTCATTATAAATGACTGAACAGGGCTGAAAGGTTAACTCAGTTGGTTAGGGCATAACACTACAGTCCAGGGTTCGATCCCTGTACCAGCCAGCTGCCAAAAATAAAATAAAATTAAAATTAAAATGTCTGAACATAATAAAGGAATACCAACATTCCTTGTACTTTCCCTTATTTCATTAATACATTTTCTTTAATTTCAACTAAAATCTGGATTTTAGACTTTTCTAGGACACGCTCATAAAGCTAGGTAACTGGGATGGCTGATTCGCTCAGCTGGTTAGAGCTCAGCCTTATAACACCAAGGTCATGGGTTCAGATCCCCATACTTGCCAGCTGTCCCCTAAAAACTAAAAAAAGCTGGGACACTGAATCTATGAATGTCCTTTTTTTTTTTTTTTTTTAGTTTAGTAGTAGCTGTCCACTACAAGATATGAATTTCCTTTTCGAACACTGCAGTAAAATACTAAGGCCGTCAGGGAAGACTGACAACCCATAAGGAGAAAACACAAAAAACCTTTCCTTTCTGTAGTTCCACTACAACACAGCTTCGCAATGCTATCATTTCACAAAAATCACCTGAGATTCTTCCTACAGATTCAAGTTACTGGATACCACCTCAAATTCACTATATCAGACTCTCTGGGAAAGAAGTGTGAAAATTCAGGCTCTCTGGGAAAGAAGCCTGAAAAAAAAATTTTTTTTTTTTTTAAGATGACCAGTAAGGGGATCTCAACCCTTGACTTGGTGTTGTCAGCACCACGCTCAGCCAGTGAGCCATGGGCTGGCCCCAAAACTGTTACTATTTTTTAACAAGTGTGCCAAGTGATACTTATGTTAAGTTTGCTGTTCTCATTCTTTATTCTCACATATATACAAAGGGAACAGTAAAAGGCTTAATCTCACGTAAGTTAGAGTAACAAGGCATACCCTACTTGGCACAAAATACTACTCAAGGAGCCGGCCCATGGCTCACCTGGGAGAGTGCGGTGCTGATAACACCAAGGCCATGGGTTTGGGGCCTTATATAGGGATGGCCAGTGAGTTCACTGGATGAGCGTGGTGCTGACAACACCAAGTCAAGTGTTAGGATCCCCTTACCGGTCATCTTTTAAGAAAAATTAAAAAAAAAAAAAATACTGCTCAACATGAAGGAGATGTAGATTTATGCTCAGGCATAATATTTAGTTAATAACTAGTTAATGAAGTGCAGAATATACAAGAGAACTTCAAAAGGTTCGTGGAAGAATAGAATTAAGAGATAATACAAATTTTTCCATGACCTTATTGAAGCAACCTCGTATATTGTTTTTCTTACTTCACACAAGCAACACAACTAGAACAAAAGAAATATTTTTGAAATAGAACCCAACTAGAAAGTCCCAAGTTTTTTTTTTTAAAAGATGACCGGTAACGGGATCTTAACCCTTGACTTGGTGTTGTCAGCACCACGCTCACCCAGTGAGCTAACCGGCCATCCCTATATGGGATCCGAACCCGTGGCCTTGGTGTTATTAGCACCGCACTCTACCAAGTGAGCCACGGGCCGGCCCAAGTCCCAAGTTTTAACTCACCTTGATTCCTCTTAAGAGAGCAAGTCCTAATCAATAACAATTATGTCACTGTCATCACAAAACTGAGGCACAGCTACACAATAACAGGTGTAGTTCTACCCTACCAATACTCAGGATGCTGAAACATCAAGTCTTTCTGAAGTTGCTGACACAAGTGTCAAGTTTAAAAAACAAAACATTTCAGAGCTTGCTGTTCAAAAGTAAAACCTACTATTTCTGAAATCACAAAGAGATGCTTACCTGTGGCACAACATCCTGCAGAAAAGTCACAACACTTTCCATGTAGGACTGCTCTCTGGAAAAGGGTGAAATGGATAAAATTTATCATGATGGCTTAAGACCAACCATGGAAAAGCTCTATTACAACCCTAATAAAGTCACTCACTACATAAAAACAAGAAAGACTCCTATCACCTGATAATTCTGCTAACTCATTTTTGGTTTCATGAGTCTTTGTATATGTTATAAATATAGATAAGCTTTTAATATACTTAAATATTATCTCTTTTTAAAAGTCATGCTCTCCTAATTTGATAGAGATAACTTCTAACTCCTATTTGACGAAGTGATGACAGAAGACCTGACTAAGCCAGGACTATCCTCTTGAGTCAGAGAACAATGCCCTACTTAGAGCAGGAAAAACTGTTGCTGATGACTCAGTATTTAGTGTCCTCTTTAAATTGGTTATGAACCTTCTCCTTTACCTATATGTAACAAAGTGAGTCTGCATTTTGCTGCAGGTGCAGGCATTAGAACAAGTTATGAAACAGTCCTCACAATGTGCTATAAATGGAGGACTAAAAAGAACAAGATCCTCACGAAACTTTTGGCATAAACAAGGCACGGGAAAATATTAAAATGTATAAAAGGGAAAAAATTACATTAGGGACACTAATATATTTTGGGGATTTTTTTGTTGTTTTTCTGGTAGCTGGCCAGTATGGGGACCTGATCCCTTCACCTTGGTGTTATCAGCACCACACTCTCCCAAGTGAGGCACTGGCCAGCCAAAATTAATATATTTTAAATGGAAAATATATGGATGACAGCAAGTGAAGAAAAACAATTTCTTCAAAATACTTAATCAAATTAGTTTCAGGAGAAAATAAGATGAGTTATCCTAAATCCCATTTAAAAAAAGAAAAAAGCAATACGCCTTAAAGACCTACAAAAATTGATTAGTCCAGGACTTGCCAATTAGTTCACTCAGTAGGGCATGGTACTGATAACACCAAGGTCAAGGGTTTGGATCCCCATACCAGCCAACTACCAAAAAAAAAAAAAAAAAAAAAAAAATTGAGTAGTCCTCAAAAAAAACCACTGATTTTTACCTCTCCAGCCTCATTTTTTTTGCAACTCTCCTAATTTACTCTGCTTCTGCCATATGCAACTTCAATTGCTAGAATACACCAATCTCTTCTTTGGCAACTGGCCAGCATGGGGATCCAAACCCTTAACCTTAGTGTTACAAAGTGGTGTTCTAAGCAACTTATCAAACCGGCCAGCCCCCAGGCTCTTCCTTGAATCAAGACCTTCACACCATCTTTCTTTCTGACTGGATTCCTTCCCATACTCTTCCCTTCCTTTCAGATCTCCAGCTTAAATGTCACCTCCTCAGAGAGACCTTCCCTGCCAGCATTATGTATACTACCCCTTGTCATTCATTCACTATCATAGCACACTGTGCACAGATCACAGCCTGTAATTATTTTATTTATTTACTTGTTTACATATTTATTATTTACAGGAAGAAATCTATCTCTCATTATTTATGTTGTTATCACCAGAATTTATAAGCTAGTACTTATGCCTGCAATAGATGCTCAATCAAGCATTATTTGTTAAAAGAGCACTAAATGAATGATTAAAAAAAACACTAAAATTATATACTGCAACAAAATGCAATATTTTTCTTTTTAAAAAGATGACTGGAGGGCCAGCTCGTGGCTCACTTGGGAGAGAGTGGTGCTGATAACACCAAGGCCACGGGTTCAGATCCCTATATAGGAATGGCCAGTTAGCTCACTTGGGAGAGAGTGGTGCTGATAACACCAAGGCCACGGGTTCAGATCCCTATATAGGAATGGCCAGTTAGCTCACTTGGGAGAGCGTGGTGCTGACAACACCAAGTCAAGGGTTAAGATCCCCTTACCAGTCATCTTTTATGAATTAGCCATGGGCTGGCCCTAAAATGTTATACATTTTGAACGCCATATGGTGAGGCAGCATAGAATACCATGTAAGTATATAGACTCTGGAGACAAACTTCAGGGTTTGATCCCCACTACCCTCTTGGCTGTTAAGAAGGACAACTTAATTTTTCTCTGCTTTGGTTTTCTCACCTGTAAAATTAAGATTAAAATACTACCTAACGCATAGGTAATAATATGCTTAACATGTTGCCACGGTCCATGGTTAGCAGAGAAATATACTTCTGGGAAATGTAGCAGGAAAAAATTGAAGTATTATGGCAAAATATCATATTACAGCCTGGCTGGTTAGCTCTGTTGGTTAGAGTGTGGTGCTGATATCACCAAGGTCCAGAGATCAATCCCTGTTACCAGCCAGCTAAAAAAAAAAAAGTCTTTATGGTTAGAGTGTGGTGTCATAACATTAAGGTCAAGGGTTCAGATCCCCAAATAGCCAGTCACCAAAAAAATATATATATATCCTATTATGCATATACTTTTCTTAGTCTAAGAATGCAATCTTTTGTTACATGCTAAATCGCCCAATGGAAATAATCCAAAATTCTACAATTCTCTCTAACAGCATTTTAAAAGGCAGAAAACAAGTTTTACCTCTGTAGCCAGGTACTGAAGGGTAGTAACTGTCTACCCCAACCCACTTTAAATAGGCCAACTTCCCTATATCAAGACTACATTTCATATATAAAAATAGCTTGCCTTTCCCACATCTGCTCACTCCATTCACTTTGCCTAAAATGTACCTTTGATTCTAAATGTCTATATTCTATTCAGCCTTTAAAGATATACTATGTTACCTTCTTAACAAAAACTTCTGTTCACCCCACTGAAATACTCCCTCTAAATTCTCATACTGTTTTGCTGGCACCTTTTCTTTTTTACTGATTTTAAGTATACATATCTTTAAACCACACTGGATTATAAATAAAGCTCCTAGAAAGTATAGATATCCTTTGTCAAAGAACACCTAATATTTAAAAACGTACTCTCTATGACACTTACTTTGAAACTTTCTGAGACCTAAAATAAGAAACACATTTTACATCACAATCTAGTAAACACAGACATACATGTGAATATATCTGTGTGCATGTCACAAAACAAGACTAATTCCTAACTATATTTTCTATTATATTCTATTCCACTTTTTAAAATACTGGTCCTGACTCACTAAATAGATTTAAAGACCCACTAATGTGTTAAACCTGGAGTTTGAAAAACACCGCTCTTCAAGATTTGGCACAGTGCTCTTCAGAATATAGCATAGTGCTCTTCACGTACTCATAAATGTGCTGAATACATCAACTTAAGCCTCCAATTATTCCTTTTATTTGGTCTTGGCAATGAGATTCATTCATCTTGTAAAGCCAAAATTAAAAAGATTTTTACAAAAGTAAGCGCTGTTCAAAAAGAAAACCTGAGGGCCGGACGGTGGCTCACTCGGTAGAGTGCGGTGCTGATAACACCAAGGCCCCGGGTTCGGATCCCATATAGGGATGGCCGGTTCGCTCACTGGCTGAGCGTGGTGCTGACAACACCAAGTCAAGGGTTAAGATCCCCTTACCGGTCATCTTTAAAAAAAAAAAAAAAGAAAGGTATGATTATGGTTAAACATATTCTTGACAAAAAATGTAGTCAAATGGAAATATTGTAATGCTACCTTAAGTGAAAAAAGTAAAATATAGAATATGACACCATTTTTGTTTAAAAATCTTCCTAAACTTTTATAAATAGAGTAAGAGTCTAAAAAGATGTATATCAAAATAACAACAGTGGTTAAGGTGAAGTTTGCAAGTTCCACCTCCCAAACATGGCTCAGAGAATAGAGTTATAAATGGTTCATTGGGGAAGCTATTTTCCAACACCTGAATATTATCATTCTGAGTAATCTTTTCTTCAGCTATTGGGCTTATCTGAAATGTGCTTACGTGACAGCCTGAGGGCGAACCACAACTCCACCAGTACAACGACTGGGTCTTCTAGGGGAATCTGTAGCCATAGCTTCATGCATAAAACCTGTTTCCAGAACAAAAACATACAGAAAAAACAATGCATTATTGTTGCAGGTAGGGAGGAAGGCTTATGGTTACTCACTACAGATCCCTTGACAAAAATGCCTAAAACGTAAGAAACTTTCCCAGCAATACCTGTGTTATCAGAAAGGGAAAAGAGAAAGAAGTATATTTTTAAATTTTTCATATTATCACGAGGTTTTTTTTATATAGAACCAGGCTTCAGAACCACAAACCAGTTAAGACTCTTGCTGGACCGTTTCATTTGCTGTTAAATTAGAAAGGTGAGAGAACCAGATCATGGGATGGGACATACAGCAAAGGGTCACTTAGAAAGTCAAATGCACTACCTCTATGAAACAAAATTAAAGAATTTACTGAAATTTTATGTGGAGATAGTGAAAATACACATGGTACAATGTTTCAAGATCAAATAGAACTGTGACACAACACCATTCTATCTTCCAACCAAACCTGTCAGAATCTACCAGTAAGACTACATGGCAACAATTTTTTGTTACATCCTACCTCTTTATAAATCATATTTCTAATCCCCTGCTACTGTAACCTAATCACCGGAGTCTAAACAAACAAGTAACATAAACTTACATGATGTTAGAAAGCCCTTATCCTTTCCCATCACATCACTAAATCCTGATCCTTGAATGTTTAATGAGCCTCTGAATCACTGAGGAGGTTTTAAGAGCATGGAGTCTACTTGGTTTAAAAGTTTAAAAGAGGACTGACAACAATATTAAACATCTCCTACAAGGCTCAGGAAAGCCCACAACCTAGAACTAATCATGAAAGCACCTAAAACCATCACTTCTAAGTAGGGAGCATTTTATCAGCTTATTTGAAAACTGCTGAACTGATGAGCCCCAGTTCCTACAACCATAACACCCTTGGCCCCAGCTAGCCCAGCTACCCCTTCCTCAGGGGGGGTACCTTTACCTCCAGCCCTTCAGCCCTCTCATTTCTATTCCGCCCTCTTTCCCGAACCAGTCTCCCAAGCCCTGTCCCTTAAGGGCCCTGCCTGCTGAAGGCGACCCTCGCCAGTCCCTCAGGCCCCACTCTCCTGAAAGACACTCGCACAGCGCTACCCACTTAACCTCCAACGCGAAGCCACCGCTGCCCCCGGCCGCCCTCTGGCCCCTTGCCCTTCCCCCTCCTCCTCCAGTCTCGACAACCCTCCCCCGTCAAACTCCTGCCAGCCAAACCCAGTCCCCTCATGCTGCCTGACCCTCATCGTCCCCAAGCCTCCCCAAAGCCACAGCCCCGCCAGCCCTCTCACCGGCCGCCCCGCCGGTAAACGCTGTTCTCCAGCCCAAGGCTCACTGTTTGGAGTCTCCCCTCTTGATTGACGGCTTCCACTTCCTACCACGCCTCAGCGGAACCACCCCTGTAGCCAATCCCAGAAGCAAACTGGCTGTGGCCGGGCACCGCCCTTGGAGGTCAGCTTCGCCAACCAGCAAGTAGTAAAGAGGCGGACCCGCATCCTAAATTTATCCAATCCGCTGGGACTGGAGGTAAAACACAACACTATGTATGTTCGGGTGAAGCCGACGTGTCAGGTTCGGTTGCGAACGCAGGCAAGTGGGGAGGAACTATGAACATGTCTATTTTCTTTGCAGACAGCACCTTCGTAGCTTTGTCAAAAAAAAGCAACATGCTCCAGACTCCTGTCCCCCTCAGCCGAGCGTCTCGGATTGGGAGCCGGAGGACAGTGAGACTGGTGTGTTTACATCGAATTCTCGCGACAGATGGTTCGAAGCTCAAAGCACGTGGACATGGCAGCTGCCAATCACTTTTAGCTGGCCACTCAGCCATCCCGAGCCCGCCTTCTGTCCCGCCCTTCGCAATGTGTTTACCTTCCGGGAGCCTAGGCTGGCTGAGGTAGGGAATCTTGTCAATTTGAGCTAGGTTTGTAGAACACACCTGATTCCTACCTTACCTAAGTTTCTATCTCCCATGTCTTTGGGGAGATCTCGCCTTTGTCATTTCATCAGTTACATTTCTTTTATAAGAATAATATTTATGAGGCCGGCCCGTGGCTCACTCGGGAGAGTGCGGTGCTGATAACACCAAGGCCATGGGTTCTCATCCTGTATAGGGATGGCCAGTTTGCTCACTGGCTGAGCCTGGTGCTGACAACACCAAGCCAAGGGTTGAGATCCCCTTACCGGTCATCTTTAAAAAAAAAAAAAGAAGAAGAATATTTATGAACTTATTGAACGCTCAGCATAGTCCTTCATATACTTCATATACAATACTTAATATGTATTATCAAATTTAATGCTAAAGACAGTTTCATGAGGATACAGCTTATTAATAGGTATGGAACTTGTAAAAAATTGACTGATACAGAAGTAAAATTTTATTATTTTTGTTTGTTTTGTTTTTGACGTCTGGCCGGTACAAAAATACAGTTAATCAGAGGCTGGAGATAGATATAGGTATAGATAAAGAGATGGTAGATAAAAGTACAGAAATAATTGTATCCAGGAAGCCAATCATTTACTCTGGATGCTCAATTAGTGTCAATAAACAGAACTCTCAAAGTGTGCCATTTTTCAATGCAATGTTTGAACGTTGGCTGAAAAAGATTTTTTTTTTTCAAAAGATGACCGGTAAGGGGATCTCAACCCTTGGCTTGGTGTTGGCAGCACCACGCTCAGCCAGTGAGCAAACCGGCCATCACTATATAGGATCCGAACCCGCGGCCTTGGTGTTATCAGCACCGCACTCTACCGAGTGAGCCACGGGCCGGCCCTGAAAAAGATTTTTTTTTTTTTTTTTTTTTTAAAGATGACCGGTAAGGGGATCTTAACCCTCGACTTGGTGTTGTCAGCACCACGCTCAGCCAGTGAGCGAACCGGCCATCCCTATATGGGATCCGAACCCGTGGCCTTGGTGTTATCAGCACCGCGCTCTACCGAGTGAGCCACAGGCCGGCCCCTGAAAAAGATTTTTAATGTTCATCTTCCACTCAACAAATTCCCAGCATGATGGGCCTTTTAAGATTTGCTTCCTACATTAAACCCATAAAGACGGAATCTTTCAAATATTCTGAATTCCTTCTGTTCCTACTGCTATCACTGGCTTACTTCTTCATTTTCTTTGAAATGTATTTTGGGTGTTTCTCTTGTGCATATCTCATTTTCTCCACCTAGAAAGTTAAACTTCTTCTACGCATTAGTAGACTAAGATACTAAGGCTTTTACATTGTGAGGCAAATGTGATGACCACTACATTATAGAAAACTGGACTAGGCTTTTACATTGTTTTTTTTTTTTTTTTTTTTTTTCTTGGCAGTTGGCCTATACTGGAATCCAAACCCTTGACCTTGGTGTTACAACATCTAACTCTAGCCAACTGAGCTAACCAGACAGCCCCTTACATTGTTGAATCCCCCTCAACTCCTAACAGCCCTGAACACACAACAGGTATTTAAAAATTCTCCCTCCAAGGGTTCGGATCCACATACAGACCGGTTCCTGCTCACTGGCTGAGCGAGGTGCGGACGCAGCACCGAGGGTTGCGATCCCGTTGCCGGTCCCGGTCCGGTACGGGCGCGACACTGAGGGTTGCGATCTGTTGCCGGACACGAAAAAAGACAAAAAATAAAAAATAAAATAAAAATTCAAACCTGGAAATAAATAATAAAAAATAAAATAAAAATTCAGACTTATTTGAATTAAATAATTATTATTCTTATGTTATCCAGGATCCAGAGCAATAATCAAGGGGAAATCCAAGGAGACCAATAGGTAATAATCATAAATGGGATTAATCACAAATATGATAATAAATGTGATAAACAGTATTTGTATAAAGTTTTTCAATTTAAATAGGTGTTTTACCTTAAATAAGGAAAAGCAGAGGAACAAGACAGTGGAAAAGAGACCAAGGCACCTGCCCTGCTGTGGGTACTCACCTGTCTCAGGCTTATGAAGAAACTGGTTCTTTTTGTTTTTTGTTTTTTTTTTAAAGATGACCGGTAAGGGGATCTTAACCCTTGACTTGGTGTTGTCAGCACCACGCTCACCCAGTGAGCTAACCAGCCATCCCTATGTGGGATCCAAACCCGTGGCCTTGGTGTTATCAGCACCGCACTCTCGCAAGTGAGCCACAGGCCGGCCCCGAAACTGGTTCTTTTTGGTTTTGTTTTGTTTCTTTTTTATTTTCTTTAACATTTCCCATGCTGTGCCCACTTATAAGAAATAAAATTAAGCTGAAATTATGATGAACAAATACATAAATAGCTGTTTTATATGCAATATTAAATTCTGTAACTCTTTGACTCTACAAAAGTATGGAAAAATCAAGCAAACAAAAGATGATAAAGGATACACTTGTACACGGTTCATTTATTCATTCAACAAATATTAGAGTACCTATTAAGTGTCAGGCATTTTCTAGGTTCTGGGGATATAGGTTTTTGTTTTGTTTTGTTTTTGGCAGCTGACCAGTATGGGGATCTGAACCCTTTACCTTGGGGTTACCAACACCATGCTTTAATCAACTGAGCTAACCTGCCAGCCTTTGGGAATATGGTAGTGAACAAATCAACAAATCAATGTAGATGTCCTTAGCCAGAGAATTTACATTCTGGTGGGAAGACATAAATAAACACAGCAACAGAGAAATTTAAGTAGTGTAAAATGCTATGAAGAAAACGAAACCAGATAAATAGAGGTGGGAGATGGCTTATTTTAGATAGTGTGATCAGAGAAGGCCTCTCAGGAGATGACATTTGAACTTAAACCTCAATGAAGTGGGAAAGCCACTGAGGGAAAAGCAGTCCACACAAAAGGAACAAGTATAAAGTCCTTTTGAATTTCGGGCCGGCCTGTGGCTCACTCGGGAGAGTGCAGTCCTGATAACACCAAGGCCCCGGGTTCGGATCCCATATAGGGATGGCCGGTTCGCTCACTGGCTGAGTGTGGTGCTGACAACACCAAGTCAAGGGTTAAGATCCCCTTAACGGTCATCTTTTAAAAAAATAAATAAATAAAAGGGAATGAATTTTGAGGGAAAATAAGAAAACCAATACAGGTTAAGCAAAGTGAACTAAGTTGAGAGTGATTACAAAGTGGTTAAGAGACACAGTAAGGCTAGGCCTGTGAACAAAAGTGAATCCATTTTCCCTGCAGAAGACATTTTGTTACTTTCCCACTCCTTAGTCATGAGACCCACCCCCACAGGGCACATGATTACCCCATGGCCCACCCTGAAAAATAAACTGAGATAAGAGGGGAACAGAGATTCGCTGATTTGCAAATCCCCTCCTCAAGGCTTATTTACTGTAACTGTAAAAATTAACTTACAGATATACCTTATGACCCCTTTAGGAATTCCACATGTGCAAAAAACTTCAAGGTGATTGCTTCAATGACCCTCCTAGGGTGACGATAATGAACACCACCATCTTGGACCTACTGAGCAGGCACAAGGACCAAAGCCCTGAGCATGTGGCCATGACACAACCAGGAAGAATGGAATGGACCACCTCCAGTGATGCTGGCCTGCACCCTTAACTCTTTTCCCTATAAAAGACCCTGACAGCTCCCCTTGGGGGGCTAACTTTACTATAGCTATCCCCCTTATGGATAAGTCTATCTCCTCTTTTAATAAAGTGTCGCTTGCTTTACTGTTGGGTGCATTGTTCACTTCTATGACTTTGGGACCCAGGAGCCTAATTTGGTAACATTTTTTTGAAGCTGAGCCAGGAGATAAGGTCACTCTGGGTGCCAGGGATGGCCCTGGAATTTTCCCCATGTAGCACACAAGCTGTTCTAATATCTGCACCAGCAAAAATTGGAAAGCCTCAGGCACCAGAGAAGACCCCATCTGTAAGAGGCAAGTGGCACTGGGACTATCTTGCTCCCATGTCTCTGCTGCTGGTTAGTCTCTCCTGGAGCCCCATGGCTTAAATTCTGACAATATCTTATTCTCTTTTACTCTCCCTTTTTCTTTCCCTTTTCTTCCTCTTTAAAGTGACTGTCAGACAACTACAGCTTGAACTCCGCTAAACCTATGAGAAGCATGCTCCCTCTGGCCGCAGCGGCTTGCCCTGACAGGTAACTAGCAGAGTTGGGAAGGCCAGTCCTCCCCTGTGAAGATCTTGCTTGAGCAGGTTCTTCCTGACAGGGGATTCATGAGAGTAGTGGAGATTCATTCCCACACCACACAGTGACTGTAAGTCCTGAAGCCACTAGAATTCTCTTTACCTTTCTCTGATTTTCTGAGCCCTCTCCTGCTATTTGGTCGGATTGCATCCGCTACTATATAGGTGCACCCTGGAGGATTCCTAGCTATGCTTTGTTTCTCTGATTTATAAAGTGGACCCCTACTCTTCCTCTTTTCTCTTTATTTGCTTGTTTAGACAGTTGAATAATGGTTATCTGAATAAGTCTTCTCACTTTTGGACCTTTGAGTCATTTTAGTGTGAGAGGGCAAGCCAAGCCTGGTCTGCAGGTAACAGGAAAGGTAAGCAGTGGCCAGATGAAGTATGGTCTTATATAAAATTACATGGAGCTTTAATTTTATTCTAGGGTGGGAATCTATTAGAGGAATTTCAGCTAGGATGTGTCATCATATTTACATTTTTTTTTTTGGCGGCTGGCTGGTGTAGGGGTTTGAACCCTTGATCTTGGTGTTTTGGTTTTTTTTTAAAGATGACCGGTAAGGGGATCTTAACCCTTGACTTGGTGTTGTCAGCACTACGCTCAGCCAGTGAGCTAACTGGCCATCCCTATATAGGATAGGAACCTGTGTCCTTGGTGTTATCAGCACCTCACTCTCCCAAGTGAGCCACGGGCCGGCCCTGACCTTGGTGTTTTAACACTGCACTCTAACCAATTGGGCTAACTGGCCAGCCCTATGTACATTTTTTTAAAGATCCTGTCTACTATACGGAGAGAATAAACTGTTGTGGAGGAGGGGACAAGAGTGGAAGCAGCAGGTTAAATAGAGACACTGTTTCAGAAGACCAGGTGGGAGATTAAGTCTAGAACTAGACCTAGAATTAAAGTAAAGATGATGAAAAGTAGTTGATTTCAGAGTGTACTGGGCAGAATTGAACTTGGTAATGGGGTTGATGTGGGAGGGAAAGAATCAAAGATGATTCTTGTCTTGATTCTTGAATCAAGGATGATTCACCTCTGGTGCCATTTACAAATAGGATGAACTCTAACAGTTATACATTTTTTAGTGGGAATATATTTCTGTGCATTGGTTTCATGCTTTGTAAATTGTAGAAAGAATAGCCTCATATGCTTTTGGAGGGGGCAGGGACGGGGAGGGGCTGTCCAGTCAGGGATCCAATCCCTTGACCTTGGTGTTATAACAGCAACACCTCGCTGTAATCAACTGAGCTAACTTGTCCAGCAACATCAAGCTAGTGTTCTTTGTTCTTCCAATTGCTACCACGGCCCATCATGATAAATTACTAATGACTAAAATTGCCTCTCCTATAATCCTGGAGATCAAAAAACAAAAGCCCAAGAGAAGAATCAGGGGCTTTTGCATAACTATCCATATACAAAACAAGTTTCAAGGTTAGTGTGTACTTTGGGGTGTTTTTGTTTGTTATGATTAAGATTCGGGTTTTAGCCTTAAGCATGTCATTGCCTCACCACCAAAAACACCTGGATAAGGGCCGAGCCCGTGGCGCACTCAGGAGAGTGCGGCGCTGGGAGCACAGCAGCGCTCCTGCCACGGGTTCGGATCCTATATAGGGATGGCCGGTGTGCTCGGATCCTATATAGGGATGGCCGGTGTGCTCACAGCGCTCACTGGCTGAGCGCAGTGCGGCCGGTCTCAAAAAAGGACAAAAAAAAAAAAAAAAAAATCTAAAGCAGGTCCGGCCTGTGGCTTACTCGGGAGAGCACGGTGCTGGTAGCGCCAAGGCTACAGGTTTGGATCCTGTATAGGGATGGCCGGTGCACTCACTGGCTGAGCGTGGTGCAGACCATACCATGCTGAGGGTTACGATCCCCTTACCAGTCAGGGGAAAAAAAAAAAAAAATGGGCCGGCCCGTGGCTCACTCAGTAGAGTGTGGTGCTGATAACACCAAGGCCATGGGTTCGGATCCCATATAGGGATGGCCGGTTTGCTCACTGGGTGAGCGTGGTGCTGACAACACCAAGTCAAGGGTTAAGATCCCCTTACCGGTCATCTTTAAAAAAAAAAACAAAAAAACACCTGGATAATAATCACATGATTTCAGCAGTGGTAAATTAATGTTTTCACACACAACCATGTTGAATATTAATATTTTAATTTTCAGTGAAGTAAAAGGAAAAATAGGTCTTTAAAAAAAAAAAAACACATTTCGGGGCCGGCTTGTGGCTCACTCGGGAGAGTGCAGTGCTGATAAAACCAAGGCCACGGGTTCAGATCCCATATAGGGATGGCCGGTTTGCTCACTGGGTGAGCGTGGTGCTGACAACACCAAGTCGAGGGTTAAGATCCCCTTACCGGTCATCTTTTAAAAAAAAAAAAAACCACATTTCGGGCCGGCCCGGTGGCGCACTGGAGAGTGCGCCGCTTAGGAGCGCAGTGGCGCTTCCGCCGAGGGTTCGGATCCTATGTGGAGACCGGTTCCCGCTCACTGGCTGAGTGCGGTGCAGGTGCAACACTGAGGTTTGTGATCCCGTTGCCGGTCCCCGGTACGGGCGCGACACCGAGGGTTGCGATCCCGTTACCAGTCAGTAAAAAAGACAAAAAAGGAAAAAAAAAAAAAACCACATTTCTCTAAAATCTTCCAATTGTGAGGTAAAAATACATTAATTCCTTACTATATAGCCTTTCTTTTTTTTTTTTTTTTTTTAAAGATGACCGGTAAGGGGATCTTAACCCTTGACTTGGTGTTGTCAGCACCACGCTCAGCCAGCGAGCAAACCGGCCATCCCTATATAGGATCCGAACCCATGGCCTTGGTGTTATCAGCACCGCACTCTACCAAGTGAGCCACGGGCCGGCCTATATATAGCCTTTCTTTGAAGCATTCATTAGGTTGAAATTTTTTTTTTTGTCCTTTTTGAGACCGACCGCACCGGCGCTCAGCCACCGGTCATCCCTATATAGGATCCGAACCCGCGGCGGGAGCGCTGCTGTGCTCCCTGCACCGCACTCTCCTGAATGCGCCACAGCTCGGCCCAGGTTGAAATTTTTGAACATTACCTTTTTGATGGATCTTGGACATGACCAGTGCCATCTTGGACGTGACCAGAGGCAATTTTGGCAAGGCCAAGGACAAAATGGCCCCCAACCCCTCTCCCCTTCCCTTTACAAGAAGCCTCATGACTTCTGCTAAATAGAAGCTCTTTTGCTTCTGCATGGGTGCAATGCCCCTCCCTCACACTGCCCCTCCTTTATTGCTTTCAGCCAGCCCTTGGTGCCCTACAGTCTATTTAAGCTCTCCCACCCCCAGGCCTAGTGCTGTCCTCCATTTTGAGGGCAGCCCCAAGCTGCCCTCCACTTTGAGCACAGCCTGTCAGATTCTTTTCCTTTAATAAAGCTTGACCAGTACTCGGCATCTCGGCTCACTTTCTTTCACTTTTGTAGTGACAAAAGACAAGCTTACAACAAATTTAAAGATCTCAGTTGGCTTTTTAATTTTTTTTAATTAATTTGTTTTAGGCAGCTAGCTGGTTACAAAGGTCTGAACCCTTGACTTTGGTGTAATACCACCACACTCTAATCAACTGACCAGTCCTATTCTTTAGAAGATTATTTATTCATTTTTTCTTCTCCTGTCACTCTCACCAGGATCTCAATTGGCTTTACTGAGATTCTAGAATGGGGCATTTAGATAGAATTTAATGGGGCACTTAGTATGGAATTTAATAATTATATTAATATTTTTATTAATATTCTATATTATTATAAAATTATATATATTAATTTAATATTTATATTATTTTTATAATGTATTATATATTTTTATTTTAATAATTCTATTTAATATTTTATAGAATTTAATATTCTATATTAAAATAACAATTTCACCATAACCAGCCACACACAAAAAAAATTCAGAGTGCAAAAATGAACATTATATATGTATTTTGTTGTTACTCTAAAGCACAATCATGGCACAATAGAATGTTAATAATATAAGTATATACCACTCAAACAACTTAGAACAAAAATCCAGTAACATGAGGAACAGTTCACTGATTTATTAGATGAACGAACATATACCCATATAATCAATGAAAACTGTATGATATAAAATAATTTAAGAAATGTTGGGAATTAGCAGCACCATCCATTACTGAAACAGCAAGAAAAACTTCACATAGTTTAAGCAAACACTAGAAGGGGTAACTACTTTAAAACCTAATAATGCCATTGGTCTGGGATGACTGGAAAGGGCATTGTTTTAGGCACATGTACCTCCTTCTATGCCAAAGATTCAGTGAGTATTCTGGAATAAAGTTTTAGAAAAATGCTCCTGAAGTAAGAGATACTGCATAGTATTTTAACTGGGACAAGAAGACTAACATCCAGCTACTTTAGCATGGCTCAACCTTTCTTCTATGAAAAATTTATTTCTGAATTATGAAATTAGAAATAAAAATAATTTTTAAAAGACACTAGTCTCTAAGAAACATTAAATGGAACACAGGTCACTATGAAAATACATCACTTTTCCAGTCTGCTTAATAATTTACTTTAAAAAGTTGTGTAGTTTTCATCACGTGGCTCATACAAATTTTTTAATAAGCATTTTAAAATGTTCAAACATATTTCTAAAACCTAATAAATTCTTTTGATTTTTTTTAAACATTTAGCCCTGTTGTCACAATTACTGTGTATAAGAGACTGAGTTTGTGTAAAGGATACAAATTTACACACATTTTACAGCAACTTATACCCTAACATCTACAAAATTCACATTTATAATACAAGAAAGTAAAAGGCCAGGATAAAACATGAATTCCAAAAGTCAAACTGTATCCTCTTTTTGTCTCCTTAAAAAAAGTTCAACTTCGGCACCAAATTTTAAAAGCCCTCTTTATCCTAAGTTTGGAAAAACCCCATTTCCCAGATATATTTTAGCAAACACAAACAGTTTTCCTGTGCTGATGTAGTAAAGGATTTCCAATTTTCTTCTGGCCCCTAAGTCTGCGTCGCATGGTAAGTTTAACAGAGTTCTTTCGCTGTGAGGTTGTGGGCAGGCTTGCAGGCTGAGCACCATTACTTCGACTTAAGCAATTTCGTCTATGCTTCTTCATAAGGGGGCCAGAGTTGGATTCCTCTAATGTCCTTTTAAAGTTTGCTGGAGGCGTTCTCTCAACTTCTTGGGCTTTTATTTGACCAGAGGTTGACATCTTTAAATTTTTTTGGTCCATGATGGTGTTTGTTGAATTGGTAGGCACAAGGCCAATTGACAGGCTATTATTCAAAGAATCATGTATCCTTAAAGTCAGGGCTTTAGCGCAATTTTCTTCAAGTGGCTCTGGATCTTTTGAGGGTATGACTACAGCCTGGACACTCCCTCGAGCTATCTCAGCTGGGACCTCTAAAAAATTCTCTGAGAAGGCATTACTGCGAACAAAGGCAGGTAAATGGTCTTTAGAGTTGAGCCTTGGCCATGGATCCTCTTCCAGTGACTGAAAAACAAGAAGGTAGAACAAATAAGAAATAATTTATCCTAGAACTCAACAAATCCATGACGTGATATGAGGCTCCTTATGAAGTTATTAAGATGACAAAAACATGATATGCATTCACTCAATCATTCACTATATATACTTTTTTTTTTTGTCTTTTTTTTTGAGACCGGCCACACCACGCTCAGCCAGTGAGTGCTGTGAGCGCACCGGTCATCCCTATATAGGATCCTAACCCGCAGCGGAAGCACTGCTGCGCTCCCAGCGCCGCAGCCGCACTCTCCCGAGTGCGCCAAGGGCTCGGCCCTATACATATTTTTTTAAATTGATATCATTCACTATATATTTAATTGAACTGTGTGCAAGGCTCTATGGAAGGAAGCTGGATGAGAAGATGGCAAAATAAAGGTTGACAGTGACGTTGAATCCTGCGTTCAGGGTAATAAATGAAACAAAATAATCTATCTAAAGTAGATTAAAATTCATGTGATCACAAGTATTTTCTGTTCTCTAGCAGATAACCAAAAATAAGAATCTTAAGAAACAAGATTTCGAAACAGAACCTACAAATAACCACAGGCACACATTTACTCTTCCATTATCCTAGCCCATTCATTCAGTACCCAAACATGAAGATCAAAAGTACCACGTTTTCTGTTTACTTTTATGTGTAGCAATAACATAATCCTGATGAAATGGTCTAATTATTTTACACAAATGCCTTATGTTTTTCCACAGGGACCATCAAAAAATTGCTTTGAGGGCTGGCCGGTTAGCTCAGTCGATTAGAGCACAGTATTATAACACTAAAGTCAAGGGTTTGGATTCCCATACTGGCCAGCTGCAAGGAAAAAAAAAAAAAAAATTTTTTTTGAGAAGCCATTAACAAAATCCTAATTTTTAAAAAAAATTTCTTTTGAGAAGCCATTAACAACATCCTAATTTTCTGGTAATTCAAACAAATGTCAACCTATGTAAATAAATTTTCAATTTCACACACAGGATGACCGGATGAAAAAGAGCAGGTTTCTATTCAAAGACATTAAGATTTACAGGTTCATGTATATTCTGATTCTCTTCAAATATTACAAAGAAAATAATTTTAGAGCCAGAATGGTCTTTTTTTTTTTTTGTCCTTTTTGTCTTTTTTCATGACCGGCAACAGGATCACAACCCTCGGTGTCGCGCCCGCACCGCGCTCAACCAGTGAGCGGACCGGTCTCTATATGGGATCCGAACCTTCGGCGGGAGCGCCACCCCACTCCCAAGCGCCGCCCCGCTCCCAAGAGCCACACTCTACCGAGTGCGCCACCAGGCCGGCCCCAGAATGGTCTTTTGACATAAACCAGTTAGCTTAATCGTTGGTGGGATGGGTGGGTCTCACTAGGATAAGTGACAAATTTGTGTGGTTTTTTTGTTTATTTCCTACTTCCTAAAATCAAATTTCTGAATACTTAGTAGTGTGGGAAATGTGGAGTACAATTTAAAGCAACTATGTCATAATAAAAACTCAAATCAATGTTGCTTTGCACCCATCCCACAAACATTAGATGCTGTTCTGTGATTTGAGAAAAGAACATATGAGACCCTACTGAGAATGGCTAGGGAAACCCTAAATAAATAAAACAAATCAGAATCAACAGGGGGCCGGCCCGGTGGCGCACTGGATAGTGCGCCGCTTGGGAAGCGCGGCGGCGCTCCCGTCCGAGGGTTCGGATCCCACATACAGACCGGCTCCCGCTCACTGGCTGAGCGAGGCGCGGGAGCAACACCGAGGCTTGCGATCCCGTTGCCGGTCCCCGGTCCGGTACGGGGGCAACACTGAGGGTTGCGATCCGTTGCCGGACACGGAAAAAAGACAAAAAAGACAAAAAAAAAAAAAAAAAAAAAAATCAACAGGAACTTTAGGTATGGTTTTTAAAAGCTTCACAGGTCATTCAGATGTGTACTACTACTTTAAGTGTAATGCTCTAGATCTACATATACTCAGAATATCCTCCCATCTCCAGACAGGAAAGAACATTCTTCCTACCAAACTCAAACCTTTCAAAGTAATATTTTATAAAAGCATTGTCTTAATAGTTTCTCAAGGACAGAGTTAAAGTATAAATATTATCTCTCCCCCAAGTATGTAACATTTCCCTCAAGTGGACTCAATCAAATTCATCAAAATATTCTTCTGTAGACTGGTAAATGAATATGAATAAACACCTTTCTAAAACTGCTGTATAAAAGTATATTTACAATAAAAATGTTTAATGTGTCTAGAATTAAAAGGAAGTTGAAAGCATCCAAAATCTTGTTTCTAAAAGTATTTCAACTTAACCATACACATGAACATGCTTTACTGAAAAAAGAAGGTCCAATGGAGACTGGATATGATAAAAGGACACAGAAATCCTAGTTCCTAATTTGGTACTGCCCCAAATACACTACTTCTCTTTTTTATTAAAACTATACTTTCTTTCTGGAGCCATTGATCCATTTATTTATTATACACTGCACGGTTTATTGAAAGCCTGATTGTTCTTGTCTGTTTGAACACTGACTACATGTTGGGCAGCAATCTTAATTCAAGTTAATAGTGTTGAGATAAGAGTAACAGAATAGTCTCTTTTCTAGGATATTTACATATGGCTTCCAGTATCAACAATGAAAGCTGCATGTGAATTTATCCCCCTGCATTAGGTTGATTCAAATGTTTAGCCTAGTCACAAGAATGCTCTGGCAGATTACAGAAAAATAAGTAATAGGGGCTGGCTGGTTAGCTCAGCTGGTTAGAGTACAGCCTTATAACACCACGGTCACAGGTTCAGATCCCTGTGCCAACCAGCCACCAAAAAAAGAAAAAAGAAAAGAAGAAAAAGAAGTAATAAAAGTAATAAATAATCATTGACCAAGATTTTCTGTGCTGCTTTAACACAGAAAAAAAATGTGTAACAAGACCAGCCAGCAAGTAAATTCTGTAGCAGAAGGATTCCCACTGCCAAATAATCACATCACTACTTTGGGCACAACAAAAAAGGTACCTATCGGGGCCGGCCCGGTGGCGCACTGGATAGTGCGCCGCTTGGGAAGCGCGGCGGCGCTCCCGCCCGAGGGTTCGGATCCCACATACAGACCAGTTCCCGCTCACTGGCTGAGTGGGGCGCGGGGGCAGCGCCGGGGGTTGCGGTCCCGTTGCCGGTCCCCAGTCCGGTACGGGGGCGACACTGAGGGTTGCGATCCGTTGCCGGACACGGAAAAAGACAAAAGACAAAAAAAAAAAAAAGGTACCTATCAAGACATTTACTACAATAGAACATATTGCTCTAGCATGAATAACAAGGTTAGACATTAGATGGAATTCCTTTATAAAAGAAAAACAATAGGACAATTTCAGAGTTAACACAATTTATTATAATTTCTGTTTTGCTATGTCTTTTTAAATTCACAGATTATTTTGACACTTCAGTGCGCTGGCTTTTTTCCCCCCACTGCCTCTTTGAACTTTTCCTTTTCCTTCTTTTTTTGTTGACATTCTGTGGGAATACATTGTATATGTTAGTACAGTCAACTACTTAGACTTCTTGGACTCATCCCAGATAAACGTGTACTATTATTATTATTTTTTCTTAAGATGACCAGTAAGGGGATCTTAACCCTTGACTTGGTGTTGTCAGCACCACGCTCTCCCAAGTGAGCTAACCGGCCATTCCCTATATAGGGATCTGAACCCGTGGCCTTGGTGTTATCAGCACCACACTCTCCCAAGTGAGCCACGGGCCGGCCCCTAAACGTGTATTATTGCTAAGCCTTCTCACATATTCATAAAACATTTGTTGTAATACTGAGAGATCACCTCTAAAAATACATACTAAAATTTCACTGCTTCAGAGATCAACTTTCTTCTTTCATCTATCTTATAATCCAATATAAACAACTAATTACAAATTGAGCCTACAACATAACTGAAACTAAGTTTTAATTTTCTGAAACTCTTTCCTCTCTTCCCTCATTCCTTCTTCCTATAGCTCTTGGCTTGTAAAACATTCAAAATTAACCAAATTGTCATTATACTTATCTAGATGTCGTTAAACATGAGATAACTATAAAGATGAAATAAATCAGAGATACTTGTGAGTACCCACCTTTAAGTCAGTTAAGGTTAAAAAAAAAAAAAAAAACATGAAACAATTTCTTGGACAGGAATTTGCTTTTGTTACTTATTAGATCAGAGTCAACAATACTAATTATTCCGTTGTTGTTTTCTTTTCTTTTTTCTTTTTTTTTTTTTTTTTTGGTGGCTGGCCAGTAAGGGGATTAAAACCCTTGATGTTGGGGGGCCGGCCCGGTGGCGCACTGCTATAGTGCGCCGCTTGGGAAGTGCGGTGGCGCTCCCGCCGAGGGTTCGGATCCCACATACAGACCGGCCGCTCACTGGCTGAGTGAGGTGCGGGGGCAACGCCGAGGGGTGCGATCCCGTTGCCGGTCCCGGTCCGGTGCGGGCGCGACACTGAGGGTTGCAATCCGTTGCCGGCCACGAAAAAAGACAAAAAGGAGAAAACAAACAAACAAACAAAAAAAAAACCTTGATGTTGGTATTACCAACTGAGCCAACCAGCTAGCCCAACACTAATTATTATGAATTGATCTAAATATTTTTTCATATTTGGGTGGGTCCTATTGGCTAACAAATAATGCCTGCACATAAAGTTAGTGTATAAATAAATCTCCTTATCTTAACTTTGGTATTATTTCTCAAATTTTAAAAATATATTGTGTGTACAGTTTTACTAATGCCAATCAGCAGATTACAAAAATTTTGTTTGTTTTGGTGGATAGCCATGCAATAATTTTTGAGGTCAATACTAAGAATATCAAGGTCAAGGGTTTGGATCCCCATACTGGCCAGCAGCCCTTCACCTCCCCCCCAAAATGTATATTATGAATATTTATTCCTATTACTATATCTATTCCTATCACAATACCTCTCACCCTGACCCCTACCCTAATGCCTCCTTCTCTATTCTACCTAAACGTCAGTTATTCAAATGTGTCAGGGAACATAATAGTAATGAATACATTCAATATTCAGAAATAGGCAAATAACCTTCTTCACAGATTTAATAAGAGAATAAAGAGACCTTAAGGAGTTTCAATCTACATCATCACTAAAGGGTTCTCAAAGAAAAGAAAGCATTGACAAGAAATTTCTTTAAGAAAATTAGTATAAAATAATTTGTCAGTTTCTAAATGAAAAGATTCCATTTCTTTTTGCCATATATATGTTAAGTAAAGAAAGCAAGCAATAATAATAAATTTCCAAGTTTGTTTGTTTGTTTTGCAGCTGGCCAGTACAGGGATCCTAACCTATGACCTTGGTGTTATAAGGCTGCAATCTAACCAACTGAGCTAACCGGCCAGTCTTAAATTTCAAGGTATTGACTATAGGATCACAATGCCCCAAATTAAAGTTCTTTGACACAAAAAAACTGCCCGAATATTTGACAAAATTCCACTGCAGGGCTAACCAGTTAGCTCACTTGGTTACAGCACTGGTGCTGATAACACCAAGGTCCAGGGTTCAATCCCTGTACCAGCCAGACACCAAACCAAAACAAACAAACAAAAAAATTCCACTGTATTTCCCATTTTAATGATCAGTCTACTAAAAAATCATTCTCAGAAGACCAGGTTAGCCATGCTTTATATGAAAGTAGTTATCGATATTACTATTTTTTGGTAGAAAAAATTAGGAAGAAGATGCAACTAGGTATTTAAGTTCTTACTACATCAGAAAAAGGGAAATATGGTACCCATTTAAATTTACCTATTTCACAGCATATCTTAAATTCACTCAATATTAACATCAATAAGAAATATGAATGATGTTTCTCATCCATGTTAATATACAACCAGTTCTAAGGTCTGATATTCTCAGGTCCAGTTCAATCTTGATTCTATATGATCTTGTTCAGACTGTTTAATCTCTCATTATTATTATTATTTGGCAGCTGACCATTATGGGGATCCGAACCTTTGACCCTGGTGTTAGAACTCTGTGCTCTAACCAACTGAACTAATCGGCCAGCCCTTCTCACTCTTATTATTGATAACATAAAATAATATAGCACTATTTCTGGGTTATGAGGTTCAAATGAAATATTACATATGAAAGTGCTTCACAAACTTTCCAATGCTTTAAAATTTTCATGGTATTAGAAAGGGATCAATAAATTCCAAACATTAGTACTCTTCACTGTTATAACACCAGGTTCAAGGGTTCAGATCCCCGTACCAGCCAGCCACCAAAAAAATAAAGATAAAAATAAAAATAAAAATATATATATATATATCCTTCAGGGGCCACAGTCATCTTTCTATTTGGTGCTATACACACAGCTGGCATTCAGATTAGTAGTAATGTGAAGATGGCTCTCTGAATATAAGTTACATAACAAACATTCATCACTTTCTTGAATTTAGTTCAAATCCAAAATCCCATTATATAAAAAAATCCAAAAATTGTTTTCAGGCAACACTAACCAAAGAAATTCTGACTACTAGGGCCGGCCCGTGGCTCACTCGGGAGAGTGTGGTGCTGAGAACACCAAGGCCCCGGGTTCAGATCCCATATAGGGATGGCCGGTTCGCTCACTGGCTGAGCGTGGTGCTGACAACACCAAGTCAAGGGTTAAGATCCCCTTACCGGTCATCTTTAAAAAAAAAAAGAAAAAAGAAATTCTGACTACTAAAACATAGTTTAAAAATTACAGAACTATATACCTTAAGTGGTGGTGTAGAACATGGGGAAGGAGTCATCACGCAGCTTTCTTGGCTATTATAGGAAGGGCTATCAGTCAGGTTCAGATAGAGCTCATCTTCGTTGGTGAAGTTTCCCTGATTGTCCACTCCTGGAGAGATGCAGATTACTATGGCACTCGTGTTATCTGCTCGGAGCATACGCTGCCTCCAGCGGCCTAATGCTCGATTCACAAGCATTTTAGCACAAGATTGTCCATGCTCACCCTGTATTTAAAAGAACAAGGAGAAGGAAGGTAATAACTAAGATTTAGTTGCAACTCCATCTGTATCAAATTAAAAATGGGGTGTTCAATGTGGCCTAAATAAATAAAGCTCCCAAATTTTCAAACAACCACAGTCCCCATAACTATGTAAAAATAGTACTTTTCTAAATTAAAAAAATAAAAATAAAACAAGTTCTTATCCTGTGGTTAAATTTCACTCATGTATTTTTATCAAAAAACTAAGTCTTCACTGTAACTTTAATTAGAAGTTATATAAAAGTTACCTAAAAATGGAAGTAACATGAAGTTATTATAAGTGAACATAATCCACAAATAAGAAAATAAGGCATGGTGGAAAAAACTCACTGCAAAGGGCCAATTTCCTCCTAATAAGAGCTTCTGCAAATAAAAGACAATGACCTAACATAAAAATTGTCAAAGAATATGAACAAAATTCAGAGACAAGGAAATATAAATGGCTCTTAAATATACAGACATGGTCAATGTCACTCAAAAGAGGAAAAAAGTACCACAATAACTGGTTATGGTACAGAGGGCAAATATATACCAACAGAAAGAGTAAAACAAAGCAGAACAAAACAAAAAGAATCTCATGTTATGCAAATAAAAGTAACCTGGAATAAAACTTCCAGTTTCATACACAAATTCAAAATTTGCCAATTTTCAAAGAATAAAAATGAAAATTTGTGCTCCAGCTGGGTAGCTTGGTTGTTTAGAGTGTGACCTTGTAACACCAAGGTCAAGGGTTTGGATCCCCATACTGGCCAGCTGCCAATAAAGAAAAGAAAAGGTTGTACTCCAAAAAATAGGGTTATATGTCTTAAAAGTACCTTTAGTAATAACTGAATGATGAAAATGAGTGGACCAGCCACAAGAAAAAAAAAGAAAAGAAAAAAAATATGAGTGGAAATGTTTTAAAAAGAAATATATCATAAACTATACAATGAAAAAAATTTTAATGTTCTATATAATGTGATAAAAAATATATTAACGTATAGTCTCCATAACAACTTTTTGGTCAATGATGGATGGCACATATGACTGAGGTCCCAAAAGATTATAATGACCATACCATATAACCTAAGTGTGTAGTAGGCTATACCATCTAGGTTTGTATAAATACACTCTAAGATGTTTGTGCAAGAGAAATTGCCTAATGACACCTTTCTCAGAACATATTCCCATAGTTAAGCAATGCATGACTATACTACAATTATAAAAATATTAATGTACTGTATATACTGTATATTATATAATGTATTATAGTACCATAAGTAGTACATTAATATTTTTATAATTTACTATACATACTGTATTATAAGTCATCAGGTTGTCATCTATATCTCTGAAGTTTATATAATCAAACTGAATAAAGAACTGGGGTTTTTTCATCCTCTCCTTGGGAAAACAGGGTATCATCTTTATTTGGGATTGTCTTATCTCGGGCACAATATTCCCACAACACATCAGGGACAGCAAACTGCAAAAAACTCTCTCAGCAGCTTTGCTTACCACCCTAATATTAAGCCATCCTTGCATTCCCAAGATAAATCCCACTTTGTCATGATTTTTTTAAACACTGTTCTCCTCCCCCCGACCTTTTCTATCCAATTTTATTGTCAAGATTTACCAGTCTCATAAAACAAAGGTACTAATCAAATTACAGCTTGGGGAGACTTTCCATCTATATTTCCTGAAATTGCTTTATAACATGGGAATTTTTTTCTTTCTTTTAAAAAAAAATTTACCATGGAGGTTTTCTGTTCTTTCAGTGTTTGCTAGAATTTGCCTATATTTGTTTTCATATGTATACTTTAAAACCAATTAAATCGATTTTACAGTTAAAAGTGATTCAAGCTTTTTATTCTTCAATGAGTCAGTTTTAGTATTTTATACTTTTTTTTTTTTTTTTTTTTTTTTTTTTTTTTTTTTTCCC
>NW_007728088.1:266106-299115 GCF_000696425.1 Galeopterus variegatus | reverse complement strand
GAGCGCCACCGCGCTTCCCAAGCGGCGCACTACCCAGTGCGCCACCGGGCCGGCCCCTATACTTTTTAAAATAACTAGCCATTTTTCTCATTTTAAAAATTAATTAGCATAAAGTTGTTCTAATATTGTGATTTTTAAAAACCTCTATTTGTAAGTGTAACTATGTCTACTCAAGCTTTTTTGTACTTTTTTGCTTGTTCTAGGAAGATCAATCATGCCTGATTTGTCTTTTTAAAGAACTACCTTCTGGGTTTTGTGAATCTCTTTAAGTCATTAATTTCTGCTCTTTATTATTTTCATCCTTCTGTTTTAGATATTTTACTCTGATGCTCTTTATAATTCCCTGACTGGATCACTTAGATCATTTTCTTCATAGCGGATCATTTATTTAGCTAGTTTTGGTTTTCAGCAGTGATTTTTTTTTTTTTTTTTTTTTTACCACGAGCCTTGAGTTAATGAAGCTCCATTTCATATGCCACAAAAGAAAGAAAAAAACATTGTCAACTGAACTATGATGCACTATTCTGAAAAAACATTCCAATCCCAGAGATGTTAAAAAGTGAAAACATAGGCACCTCAAATTGACGAAAGGCAGCATTAATCTCCAATTCATGAATCTGTCTCATTACCCAGAGCACACGGTACGAAATTCTCCAGACATTAGCTTACTGAAGGATTCCCTTATCTTTCATTTTTTCAGTGTGCCTCTGTTTCCCCTCCCAGCAAAGCTCCATGATAAAAGAAATCTATATAAGCCATTTCCACTATCTTACCTGCATTTTTTCCTCAGCTCACTAGAACTGTGCTGATTTGGGTCCCCTAATATTGTGTCCTCTTCTACCAAATAGTCTTTTAAGTAATCTCATATATTGCTACAGATTTACCTAACTCTTGTTTACTCTCAAGTTAGTATTTCCAGGCTTCTCTCTCAAATATTTATAACTGCCTACTGAAGATACCTATCTAGATGAACCACTGGCACCTTCAATTCAACATGCCTGCATCTGAACTAATTACCTCCCCTATTCCCCCCAATAATGTGTTTCTTCTTGATAAAAGCTCTACCAGTCACCAGAGTCAAAAATTTGAGTGTCATCATATTCTTCCTCTTTAAAAACCAAAGCACTATCAATTCTACTACTCATGTATTTCCTTTGTGTTCTTTTATTTGTTTTGTTTTAAACAATCACTGCTTTAGATCAAACTTGCAAAATTTCTTATTTTGAATATACCACCAGCCTCTAAAGAGAAAGTCTAACAGATCCATTAATAAAAATCAAACCAGTTACACTGCCAGAAAGGAAAGAATCAACATATGAAGAGAGGTGGAGATGGGCCATAAAACTATAGTTGTACTCATCAAAATTCACCTTTTCTTGGGGGTCCTTTACTAATCATTGCTGCCATCCATTCTCTTTCACTGCCAACCTGTACCTGTTTAGTTTTCTTAAGGCGCTGGATGGTTTTCCTACACCTCCTAATAGATATCCTTATATCCATTATCATCTACCCTATATTTTATCTTCCACCCTGCAATGAGCAAGGTTTTAGAAATGCATTTCTAAAATGCAGCTTTTCAAAAACTCTCCACTGCCTGACTATAAAGACCTAACTCCTTAACAGACCAATCAAAACCTTTTTGCCCATCTCCCTTCACTTCCAAGGCATCCTGTCTGCCAGTCACACCAAGCTCCTTGTGAAACCTAAATACGTCACAAGCATCTGTCCTTCTTGACTTTATACATTCGATTTCCTTTGCCTGAAAAGTTTCTCTCTCCTCAATTGATCTATTACCTGGTAAATTGAATCCACCTTTAAGACTTGCTTGAGTATAACTCTGTTTCATGAAACGTCCTACACAGTCTTCCCAAATTTCCAATCTTCTCTTTCTCCCAGTTCTCACAAAACTTGTTCCAATTACTGTTATATGGATGCTTCCTTCAATACTCATTCTAAAAATACTTCGGTGTTTATGAATAGGTAGGTTCTCCCATTTCCAGTATAAACTGGCTTTTATCTTCAATATGCCACTGAAATGACCTCTCTCAGATCATTAAAGAATTCTAAATCCATTAGCTAAAACAGTCTTTATATTATTTTATCTTTCTTTGACATCTGATAATCACTGACCAAATGCAAGACACTAGGCCCTAAGGTTGCAAAAATGAATGAAGACCACTTTTACCTTTAAAGAAGTAACAATCTAATGGCACTGACAGTTATTTATATATTCTATTTGTAATAATATGGTATGTTCTGAGCAAGGACCATTTTCTATTTACCTTTGCATACCCTGAACCTAGTACAGATTGAGCATTCCTAATCTGAAAGTCCAAAATGCTCTAAAATCTGAAACTTTTTTTTTTTTTCGTTTTTTTGTCTTTTTTGGTGACCAGCAACGGATCACAACCCTCAGTGTCGCGCCTGTACCGGACCGGGACCGGCAACGGGATCACAACCCTCGGTGTTGCTCCCGCACCTTGCTCAGCCAGTGAGCGGCCGGTCTGTATGTGGGATCCGAACCCTCGGCGGGAGCGCCGCCGCGCTACCAAGAGGCGCACTGCCGGGCCGGCCCCTAAAATCTGAAACTTTTTAGTGCAGACATGACACTCAAAGGAAATGCTCACTAGATTTCAGGTTTTCGATTAGAGATGCTCAATCTACAATATTTCGAAATCTGAGGGAAATTTTCTGGTTTTTTTGTTTGTTTGTTTTGTTTTGACAGCTGGCCAGTGGGGGTCAGAACCCATAATCCTGGTGTTATAAGGTTATGCTCTAACCAACTGAGCTAACCAGCTAGCCCTCAAAATCTGAAAATCTGAAATCCTAAACACTTCCGGTCCCAGAAATTTTGGATAAGGAATACTGGCCTTTAACCAATATGTTAGTTGAGTGAATGAAGGCAGTTTAATACAGGTTCAATCAACTTGCCTCCTTTTCACCTCAAAATATAGCTTTACTATTCCTCTCATCTTAAAGATAGATCATCTTTTCCAAGGATAACCCATCCTCTTGTGCCTTTGATTCCAGATACTTCCATGTATCTGGACTTGCCTTCCATCAATATCCATTATAGAATTCTCTTTTACTGTCAATCTTTTTCTTAAGATTAAAAAACCACTTTTTTTGAGACCCTATCTTTTCAATCTAACAATAGCACATTCCCTTGTCTTCTTGAACACTCACTACTATTTCCTGGGTTCATAAAGTATTCTTGATGATGGTTCACTTATAATCTGCTTAATGCCCTCATCACTTCTACCAAAACTTTTCATTCTTGATGGTCATTAATAAAGATACCAACTGTAATCTGTAAAGCCTATTGGTCTGTTCTCATCCATCTGCCTCTACTTTTTTGCAGCATTTGACATTGCTGACTACTACCCCAAAACTTTTTTATTCAATAACACTGCATTCTTTGGGTTCTACTTTCTCTGTCATTGCTCAGAATAAATAGGAAGACAATTTTCAACTGAGTCAGGAAGAAGGAAAAAGGATTTTCCCATTGCTGGTTGTTTCTGGGTATACAATTAATAAAAAAAAGGATAGGACACACAGAGTAGCCATGTGACCCAGTAATTCCATTCCTAGGTTTAAACCTAAGAGAACTAAAGACTTATTTATGTCCATACAAAAGCCTGTGCATGAATTTTTTATTTTTATTTTTTGGCAGCTGGCTGGTAAGGGGATCCGTATCTGTGTGTGAATTTTCATAGCAGTGGTCACTCATAATAGCTAAAAGTGGAAACAACCCAAATATCCATCAGCTGATGAATGGACAGATAAATAAAATGTTGCATATCCATCAATGGAAAATTATTCAGTCATAAAAAGGAATGAAGTACTGATACAAGCAATAACATGGATGAACTTGAAAACATTATGCTAAGTGAAGGAAGCCAAACACAAAAGGCCACATACTGTGTATTAACGTTTTTATAAAATATTCAAAACAAGCAAATATATAGACAGAAAGACTGGTCATGATCAGTGATGTGGGTAGTGGAGGGTAGTGAATGACTGCAAATAGTTATGAGGTTTGCTGTGGGACAACAATGAAAATGTTCTGAAATTAGTGGTGATTGTTGTACAAATGTGGTACATTAACAATCAATGAATTATACACATTAAAAGGGTCCTTTTTTTTTTGGCAGCTGGCAAGTACGGGGATCTGAACACCTTGGCGTTATCAACAGCATGCTCTAAACTACTGAACTAACTGGCCAGAAGGGTAAATTTTATGGTATGAGAATCATGCTTCAATTTTATAAAAAAAGGACTGGTACGGTTTTGTAGGCCAGTAAGTCAAGGGCTGTTCATATTGAAGCCAGTGGTTGTGTGCTTTCTTATCTAGCTTCATTTATTTATTTCCTGTCCCATTCCCCTAATGATTATGTGCAGCAAAGGCTATGTTTTTACCTACTAGTAGAGCCAGGCAAATGCAAAAATCTACCCAAGGTAAGCATCCTTCATTCATATTAAAGACCCCTGACAAAGCACCACAACAATGTTTAGACAACAATATCAAATTACTGAGTCAATTCTCACCATCAAGTATTTTTTCTCCTCTTGGTCCTGGCACATTGAGATGGCATCTTGAGGTGGAATCATATTCCAAAGTCCATCACTCCCCAAGATAATATACTTGTGCTTCTGGGGGTCAAGAGTGTGGACACTTGTGTCTGGTTCAGGTGACACCACAAACTCACCACTGAAGAAATCATAGCTCCACAAATCACCTGGGGGAAGACAAAAGGAGCAAGAGGTGTTATTTCCAAGCTAGTAGTATCATACCAACAGATTAAAGGAGAAAACCTACATGTTCATCTTAATAGATGCAGAAAAGCTTTTGATAACATTCAAAATCCGAATGCATGATAAAAACTTCCTAGCAAACTAGGAATAAAAGCGAACTCCCTTAACTGATAAAGAATATCCATTAGAATCTATAGCAAACATCTTCCTTAAAGGTAAAATGTTAAAAGTATTCCCTTTAACCAGACAGCCACCAAAAAAAAAAATTCCCTTTAAAATGAAGAAATAAGAAAACTATGCCTTGTATCATCACTTTTTTCCCCAAAACTATACTAGAGGTCTTTCCCAGCACAGTAAGATAAAAGAAATAAGTAAGACAGATGAATTGGAAAGGAGAAAATAAAACTATCATTATTTGCAGATAATTTCATTTCTACATGGAAGACCAAAAAGAAATTAGACAAATGATTTGACTTGATAGGAAAGTTTAGCAAGGTTGTTGAACCAATAGTCTTTACTATTATCACTTTTTTTTTTTTTTTTTTTTTTTTGGTGGCTGGCCTGTACGGGGATCTGAACCCTTGACCTTAGTGTTGTAACACCATGTTCTAACCAACTGAGCTAATTGGTCAGCTCCCAAACCCAATATACAAAAAGCTGTATTTCTATACACTAGCAATAAATAGAAAATATTAATTTTTAAACAATCCCATTTACAAAAGTGAACCAAATGTAAGATACTTAGGAATAAATTTAACAAAAATAAACAAGTCTTTTACAGAGATTATAGAATTAGATTCTGAAACACTAAAAAAAGTATCTAAATAAATGGAGATGCAAACCAGAACTATAGATAGACTTAATTATAAAGATGTTAATTCTTCCCAAAATAATCTATAAAATCAATGGAATTCCAACAAAACCCCAAATGAATTTTTGTAGAATTTGACAAGTACATTCGAAAACATATAGGGAAATTAGAGTGTGGTGCTGATAACACCAAGGTCAAAGTTTCAGGGCTGGCCAGTTAGCTCAGTTGGTATGCGCATAGCCTTGTAACAACAAGAGTTCAGATCCCCATACCGGCCAGCTACCCCCCGCCCCCCCAAAAAAAACCAAACAAAAAAACAGGTACTGGCCAGCTGCCAAATAAATAAATAAATAAAATGTATGGGGAAGAGCAAAGAGCCAGGATTAACCAAGACAATTCTGAAGAAAAAGGACAAGATGAGGAGAACTTGACCGATAAATAGGAGTCCCAGTGGGTATCTGAAAACCTAGGTCAATAAAGTACCTACATCAAAACTTACAGATGTAAGTGCAAACCAAGAGGCATTGCACAGGTGAGTGCTGTATCACATCTGTGCCATTAAGCAGCGGAGAGAAGGGAGGCTATGTCTATACTCAGTGTTCTGACCCATGAATGTTTGAATGATTAATAGTCTAACACTTGACATTGACCTAGCCTGGCAAGGTGTGTTTGCCTGCAACCTGAAGCCTATCTTGTAACCTTTCCTGGTTGGCTGGCCCATGTCATCTGATAGTCCTGCATTTTCACAGCAGGAGGTAGCAGTGGGTCAAGGCTGTGATGAGCTGAGGAGGAAGGAAGGTGGCTATTAACCTGGGAAGATCTAGCGTGAGTATTGGCCAGAATGACCAACAGTCACAGCCACAGCCCGGATCAAGATACAGAGGACAGAAAGGATGTGGGCCTAGCTCTGTGTCATGTGGCCAGTCAGAAGAGAGTTGCAGATATGGGCTCCCGCCCTCCAGGACCTCATGTCACATCCTCAGGTGCAGAGAGTACACAGTGTGTTTATAGCCTCATAGCAATTCTTTCCACATCATCTGCTCTGAGGTGCACCCATTCCAGAGGGGTATCACACCCCCCACCCCAGCACTATACAGCTGCAGTTTGCCCTCTGGTGCAGAACCACTTCTACAGGACCCACCCACCCACTCCCAGCCTTGTCCTCTCCACCTAGGCAGTGCCGTGCACTCCAGCTATGTGGCTACACCACAGCAAGCTAGGACCACCTTGCACAGCCTTTGTCTGCAGTGAGGGAAGGGCTCACAAGCTCTTTACTGCTGGAGGACTCAACACTTTCATCACAGTATCCTAATTCTTAGATTGTTCTGCCATTGTGGTATACTGGTAATAAATATAACCTTTTTTTTTTTTTTGGCAGCTACCCAGTAAGGGGATCTAACATTAGGGTTATAATACTGGGCTCTAACCAACTGAGCTAACTGGCCAGACCAATAAACATAATCTTTTGACAGCGTTTTTGAATTTCCTAGAACTCCCCCCACAAAAAACAAACAAATTTTTTTTTTTTAATTTTATTGAGAACAGGAGTACCCAAAGGTAACGGTGGTAATACAGAGTAGATAAGAAACCATGCCCCTTTCCCAGACGTTCGTGACTGTTAAAGGTTTCTTTTTTTTTTCGTGTCCGGCAACGGATCGCAACCCTCAGTGTTGCCCCCACACCTCGCTCAGCCAGTGAGCGGGAACCGGTCTGTACGTGGGATCCGAACCCTCGGCGGGAGCGCCACCACGGTTCCCAAGAGGCGCACTGTAGCAGTGCGCCACCGGGCCGGCCCAAAACAAACAAAAATTATAAAAAATAAAAATAAAAATAAAAAATAAAAACCTTACAGAATGAGTGCCAGTCACTTGGATGAAAACACCAGAAATAATAATGAGCATTGTGGTTTTTTTGGCAAGAAGCTGAATAATGAGCATTTTTATGCTCTTAACTTACCTTATGATCAGTCTACACAGAGCAATAATTTTCCCTTTCAGTGAGTCAGAAAAAAAAGTTCTTACCTATTTATCCTCCTGCTTGACTAACCCCACATAAAATAATGCCCAAACTCCTGCCTTTCAGACCTATTATATATGAACCTCAAGATGTTCAACAAAAAAAATTTATGGTTGACTGAGGCCATCAAAAAGATCAATAAAACTGAAATAGAAGAAAAAAATTACAGAAACCATCTACTCTTCTATAACACATAACATAAATGAAATAATATAAACTTTTCTTTTATTCCCAGAAAGTGGGGCAAAGGAGACAGAAAGGAAAAAACATTAATTTTGTCTCTTTTGTTTGTTGTGAAGTACTCAGGGGAAAGGCCTAAATTAAAAACAAAAGGTTTTTAGATAAAATTGAGATTGCATTGAACCTATAGACCAATTTGGGGAGAAATGCCATCTTAACATTATTTTCTCTCATTCTAAGAATATGATATATCTTTATTTAGGTTTACTTCAATTTCTTTCATCAGTGTTTTGTAGTTTTCCACATACTGAGCTTGAGCATATTTTGTTACCATTATACTTAAGTATTTCATGTTTTGGGGGTACAATTATAAATGATATCTAGTTAAATTTCATTTTGAATTGTTCATTTATAGTACATTAAAAATATGATAGACAGGCTGACCAGTTAGCTCAGGTGGTTAGAGTGCAGTGTTATAACACCAAGGTCAAGGGTTCGGATACCTGTACCAGCCAGCTGCCAAAAAAAAAAAAAAAAAATGACAGACTGCATATGTTGAACTTGGATCCTGTGACCTTGCTGAATTCACTTATTATTTCAATAGCTTTTTTTGAAAATTCTTTGAGATTTTTAATGCAGACAATGCTGTCATCTGTGGATAGATATGATTTAGTTAATTGCTGAACCATTTGAAATTATGTTACAGACTTAAAACACTTCACTTCTAAATATTAATACTTCAGCATGAGGATGTTCTCCAACATAGCCACATTCAGGAAATTTCATATTAATACACTACTGAATAATACAACGTCCATGTTCAAATTTCCCCAGTTGACCTAATAATGCATTTTTAATATTCCAGGATCCATTCAAGGAATATTCATCACATTTAGCTGTCATTTTTTTTAGTCATTTTTAACCCAGAACATTTCCCTAAGTTATTTCGTTTGTTTTTATCACTTATGATATTGATAATCATGAAGAGTCCAGGCCAGCTGTTTTGTAGAATGGCCCTTAATTTGAATTTGATTATTTCCTCATGTACTCATGCTATAAGGGTTAGTGGGTTTTTTTTTTTTTTTTTTTCCTTTTTTTCTTTTTTCATGTCCGGCAACGGATCGCAACCCTCTGTGTCGCGCCCGTACCAGACCGGGACCGGCAACGGGATCGCAACCCTCGGTGTTGCTCCCGCGACTCGCTCAGCCAGTGAGCGGGAACCGGTCTGTATGTGGGATCCGAACCCTCAGCGGGAGCGCCACCGCGCTCCCAAGCAGCGCACTGTAGCAGTGCGCCACCGGGCTGGCCCTGTTTTTTTGTTTTTTGTGGGGGGTTTCTTGGCCAGAATACTACATTGGTGAAGTTGTATGCCTTTCTCAGAATATCACATGAGGAGGGATAGTATGCTAATTTGTCCTGTTATTGGCAATACTAAGTTTGGTTATTTGGTTAAAGTGCTATCTATTGGCACTGTAAAGGTGTCTTTTTCTTTCTGTAATTGATGAGTAATCTCTAGGGTGAAAGTTGGAGACTGTGTGAAATATCCTGTTCTTCACCAAAATATGCCATATTTTAGCATTCACTGATGATTCTTACATGAATCGATCATTACTATAATGGCTGTGAACTGATAACAGAATTAAAACATTGTAACTACATTTGTTAGTTGACAGTCTTTTTTAAAGAAGAGCTTTCCATTCCTCTCTCTACCTCTTTACAATTTTTTCTAGTATCAGTTTGGACTTCTGGATTCTTTTTTCACTCATTATATTTTAACTTATTCCTGTTATAATTTGCCTTAATGCTCAAGTTGCTTCAAATTTGCCAGTAAAAGTCTCTAAAATATGAACTTTTAAAAAACTTACCAGATAACTCATATTCACAGCCAGTTCTTACTTTACCAGTTAAAAAAAGTCTACATGGCTTTATCTCAGATCAAATAATTAGTAAGGATCAGAATTGGGCCTTTAACTAAGAGTTCTTATTATTAGTCTAGTGTTCCTACACCAAAATGGGATCAAAGAATGTCATTTCTGGAATTGCTGAAGGGAGGAGCTTTGGACATTGGCAGACACGGTTGGTTGCCTGCTCCAATGGCCATTTCCTTTTTTCCCTCAGTAGAGGGAGCTAAAGAGACACCAGAAGAAGAGGGCTTTCTTCTGGTTCCAGTAAGCTCTTCTCTGCTTGCGCCAGTGTCACCCAGCAGTCAGCAGTCCACAGGACACCACCCAGTGGTCCTCAGCCCTTGCAAATTTCAACTCTACCTGCCCCCCGTGGATAGCTTCGCATCAACTTTTGCCTCCTCTAATCCATTTTCAAAACTGTAGTCAAAATCATCTCTTTAAAACCTAAGTCTAAAAATGTGCTAAAAAAAAAATTTTTTTTTTTTTAAAGATGACCGGTAAGGGGATCTTAACCCTTGACTTGGTGTTGTCAGCACCACGCTCACCCAGTGAGCAACTGGCCATCCCTATATGGGATCCGAACCCGTGGCCTTGTTGTTATCAGCACCACACTCTCCCTAGTGAGCCACGGGCCGGCCCCTAAAAAATTTTTTAAACATAAAACATAAATCTAAGAAGCATCATGATGATGGTTGTACAACAGTGTAAACGTACTTAATACTACCTGAACTATTATACACTTAAAATGTTAAGGTAAGTTTTATGCATATTTTATCATAATTTAAAAATGATACATAAACCTAGTGATGTTTCCCATTTCAACTCTGTAAATTTACTATTGTTCTTAAGATAGATACAACTCTTTACCACAGCCTATAAGATGCAGTATTTTCTCACTTCATCCATGTCTCTTACTTCCTTATCTCTGTTCCAGCTACACTGGCCTTTGTGAGAGTCCCTTACACAACCACACTTCTTACTACCACAAAGCTTTTCTAAAATGTTGTTTCTATGCCTATAACACACTTTCTTCTTCTCTTAACTTCTAGTAATTTTTCAACTCTCAGTTCATACATCACATCTCTGGCCTCTCTGGCTCGGTAAAATATCCCCATTTTAAGCTCTCATTAGCACATATATAAACAGTTAAGAGTTGAAATTTTTCAGTTCTTTTTGTGATCATGTGATGAATACCCTTCCCCTTCCCTAGACCGTAAGCTTCATGAGGGCAAAAATCACACACTTGGACATACAGCACAGTGCTTCATACATATTGCACTGAAAAAGTACCTCCTCAATGAATAAGTGATTTGCAAGACTCAACTGCAATTCAATCATGCAGCCACTATATGGCACCTTTGCTACACTTGTAATTATCATCAGTGCCTACAACTTACCAGTTTTGCTAAGACTTCTCTGTTTTCCAAAAAACTGGAAGAAAAATGCTCATAGGCCTTAAGGATTAAATACTAGCACTTAATTTACTATGGGCCAATAAATATTAGTATGCAATAAACTAAAATGAGAAAACTAGTAACATATTCTTTAAAAAAATTTTTTCGCTGGACTGTTCGGGAGAGTGTGGTGCTGATAACACCAAGGTCACAGGTTCAGATCCCATATAGGGATGGCTGATTAGCTAAATGGGTGAGCATGGTGCTGAAAACACCAAGTCAAGGGTTAAGATCCCCTTACCAGTCATCTTTAAAACAAAAAAAAAATTTTTTTCACAAGTGCCAGAATAAGAACCAGAAAAATAATGTGACAAAGCTTTTTTTTTTTTAAGCTTAAATGTTAAAATCTGAAAGTGCTTTTTTTTTTGTGGGGTTTTTTTTGGAGGGGGTAGCTGGATGGTTCAGGGATCTTAACCCTTGATTTTGGTGTTATCAGCACCACACTCTAAACAAGTGAGCATAACCAACCAGCCCTAAAAGGTATTATATTTGAGAATATTTATTAGGTAAAAAAGAAAGAAACCAAGAGAAAAAATAGAAGCAATTTTTTCTCACTATATTTCATTTCTCCTATCTAAGCCCTTTTATATCAAAATATTCATTCATTTCCATATATTTGTTTATAAAATTATGTCGAAATAAAGTAGTTGTAGGACACTACTAAAGTAATAAACTTGTCTCTCCTACATAGAGTCTTCTCCTTTCTAGTGGATCTGTCCCATCTGTTATAACTGATATTATTTCTTTCCTCTTTAAGACTACAGTAGGTTGGCCAGTTAGCTCAGCTGGTTAGAGCACAGCCCTGTTAATACCAAGACCATGGGCTTTAATTTCCATACTGGCCAATAGCCCCCCCAAAAAATATATATGCATATACATATATACATACACACACACACACACACACACACATATATTTTATTATATATATACATATATATAATCATCAGTAAATAAGCCCTCTCTTGACCCTACTTTCACTCCAGCTAAAGCCCATTTCTCTCCTCTTCCCTTTATAACAAAACTCCTACAAAGAATTGTCTAAACTTGCCATATCAAACTTTACTCCTCCTATTCAAAGTTGGTTCTTTCTTGAAGCAACTCCAAGCACGATTGTGGTCTCACTACTCCAAAGTTCCTTTCTTTGTTAAGGTTACCAATGATCTCCACGTTGCTAAATTCAATGGTCATTTCTTAGTCTTCCCTGTACCTGAATGACAACAGTATTTGAAACATTTTCTTTCTGGAAACACTTTCTTCACTTAGTTTGCAGGGCACTGTCCTCCTGAAGTTCCTCCTATTCTCCATTCATATTCCCAAACTCTTAACAGTGAGAGTATCTCAGGGCTCAGTCACTGGACCTTTTCCCTTTTCTATCTATACTGAATCATTAGATGACCTCATTCAGTCTCAAGGCTTTGAATACCATCTATATGCTACTGGCTCCCAAACTGAAATCTCTAGCTTAGATCTTATCTGAAATCAATTGTCATAACCAGAAGCCAGACATCACCAAAGGTGATTTGTCCATAAATGAACTCCTGACCTCCCCTTGCCACTGATGTTCCAGTCTTTCCTGTATCAGTTAGTGGCAACTCCACCCCTCCAGCTGCTCAGTAAAAATCATGAGTAATAAGGATCTCTGCATTTGTTACTTCCTAAATTCTCTTTCCCCAGATATTCAGGGATCTCACTGCCTCATTTCTTTCCACATACCATCGGTATTAGTCCGTTTCTGTTGCTTATAACAAAATACCTGGAACTAGGTGATTTATAAGAAAACAAAACTTATTGCTTACAGCTTCTGAGGCTGGAAAGTCCAAAGTCCAGGAAAACACATATGGTGAAGGATTTCTTTGGTGGTGACTTCAGTGATGGCAGCACATCACATTGTGAAAAATGGCAGAGCAGAGAGACTAACCGCCTCATTCACTCTCTTTTTAAAGCCCTCAGAACCATGCCCATGACAACTATTTTTAATCCATTCATTACGACACGGTCCTGCTATCTAATTACCTCTTCAAGGCCCCACCTTTCAATGACCATAATAGGATTTCCCACCCTCAACAGTTACAGTGGGGATTAAGTTTTGGGGGGGCATTCAACCCAAGGCACCATCTTTTCAGTGAGACTTCCTCTAACCATCCTATTTAAAATTACAACCCCACCCTCCACAGCATTCCCTGCTTTAGTTTTCTTGGTAGCATTTCTCACTAACACAATATGTATTCTACTTTTTATTTTAGTTTACCACATTTTCCCCTTACTAGAAAGTAAGCTCCACGGGTGCAGAAATTTTTTACTGTTTTGTTCTTTGCTGAATCCCCATCTCCTAGAATAGTACCTGGCACACAGCAGGTATTTAATAAATATTTGGTGAATGAAAAACAATCATGAAGAAGTGGTATCTGTGTGGATTTAAAGTATGTCCACAAATTCTTTGATATACAAGAGGGTAGGCTGCTCTTAGTGACTCAGTGCTAACAAAATATGGAGGAAGTGATGATGTGTCACTAAAGACACTAGATCATAAAAAGATATCGTGGCTTCTACCTTGTTCTCTTGGACCACTTGCTCTAAGGAAGCCAGCAGCCATGTTATGAAAATACATCAAGCAGCCCTGTGGAGAGGCCCATGAAGGAACTGAGGTCTCCTGCTATAAAGCCATCTAAGAAATAGGGCCGGCCTGTTGCGCACTTGGGAGAATGTAGTGCTGATAACACCGAGGCCATGGGTTCGGATCACTACATAGGGATGGCCGGTTAGCTCAATTGGAAGAGTGCAGTGCTGACAACACCAAGTCAAGGGTTAAGATCCCCTTACCAGTCATCTTTAAAAAAAAATAAATACATAAAGCCATCTAAGAAGTAGATGCTCCAACCACATTCAAACCTTCAGACGATTACTGACATGTTAATTGCAACTACATGGGAGATGCTAAGCCAGAACCACCCAACTAAGATACTCCCAGGTTCCTGAGCCACAGAAACTTTTTGAGATAAAATATGTTTTAAACTGCTAAGTTTGAGAGTATTTTGCTACACAGCAATAGTTAGCTAATAAAGTGAGATTCTAATAACCTGGCCTAATCACTGTGGGGAGAAATTTTGTGATACCTAATAAAGCTAAAGATGTAGATATTTATGAACTGAGCTTCCCAACTGATATGGCTTTGGCGGGTTATGAGTGTGGCTTTGGGGCAGCAGGGTACGTCTTGGGTGGCTAGAGCTTCCAGGCCAGTCACCTCAGCCTCAAGACACCTCCTCTGTTTTTTTCTGGGTTTTTTTTTTTTTTGTCAGCTTGGCAGGTACAGAGATCAAACCCTGGACCTTGGTGTTATAGCACCATGCTCTAACCAACTGAGCTAACTGTCCAGCCCAAAATGTGTTCATGTTTTTATTTTCCAAGCATTCTGTAACTATCTTTTTTCTTTTTGGGGGGAGCTGGACAGTACAGGGATCAAACCTTGGACCTTAGTGTTATCAGAACCATGCACTAACCAACTACCTCCTCTATTTACTGCAGAAATATTATCATCTCGTACGAGTGTCATGATTTAAAACAAGATGGTAAGTAGCATACTATGACCCAGCAATCCTACTTCTAATTATATACTTTAAACAAATCTCATACATATGTACCAGAAGATACTTATTCCAGCATTTTTCATAATAGCAAAGGCTTGTATACAACATAAAAGTCCACCAATCAGGGTGAGGAAGAAATTATAGTTTCATACTGAAAATGAATATATAGCAGTTGATGACTGAACTAGTACTACAAACATGAATAAATCTCAAAAATAAAGCCCAGTGAAAAAAGCAAGTTGAAAAGGGCGTTTTGATTATGATGGAAAGTTGATCCAAAGAGCAACCATTTCAACAATATTTCAATGGACATTCAGAGCCCTTCAAAGTCTTATATTATCGGGGCCGGCCCGGTGGCGCACTGCTACAATGCGCCGCTTGGGAGCGCGGCGGCGCTCCTGCCGAGGGTTCGGATCCCACATACAGACCGGCCGCTCACTGGCTGAGCGAGGTGCGGGCGCAACACCGAGGGTTGCGATCCCGTTGCCGGTCCCGGTCCGGTACGGGCGCGACACTGAGGGTTGCGATCCGTTGCCAGTCACGAAAAAAAGACAAAAAGGAAACAATCAAACGAACAAACAAAAAAAGTCTTATATTATCTAGCTTTCTAGTCAATGTAGAAGAAATCCCTGCTAACCACAATGGGTAGCCATTTAGCTTCTTGAACACTTTTAGTGAAGGGAAAGCTCACTAACTACAGTTCACAAAAGAATCATTTCTGTCAGCTGGAATAATTGTGTTTTAATAAGCTAAAATCTGCTTCTCTTTTTTACAGTTTTCTAATGCTATTTTCTTTTTAAAAAATCAGGCTAATTCCTCTTTGAGATAATAGATCTTCACAAATATTAAGCCAGCTACAAGTGTCCTCAATATTTCTATTCCACGCTTAATCCTTCCAAATTATCCTGTGTCAGTTTAGGAGAATGGCAGCATGAAATAATAGAGTTTATATTCTTAAGTCGAACAAAGCTGTAATCAAATGCCAACAATATGGACTTAGTCAATTCAGAAGATCTGCTAAGGAAGTTTCTTAACTGAAAACCTGGAAATAATTCCTACCTTCCCACCACTATTTTATAAAGTGTAAAAATGAAATAACATGTAAAGCACCTCTACCTACAGTAACTGGCACACACAAAAAAACATTCAATTTGTTTTTCCTTCCTCCTACAATATGATTTTAGAACCATCTTCAACTTGGAAACCTTCCTCTGGCTATATATATTATTAATTATTATGATGGTGATGATGAATATTCATGAGATACAAGTTACCATAAATTGCTTTTATACCCCGTGTCTCCACCCAATTGTCCCCCAACCATCTTCCCCCTCCCCGCCGCACTCTGCTTTGCAGCCCTAGGAATGTCCCCTCCCTCTGTAAGACCAACGCACTACTGTGGTCTTCCTTTCCTTCCTTCCTTTCTCTCTTAGCTCCCACATATGAGTGAGCACATGCGGTATTTACCTCTGGATATATTTTTAAGTATAGAATATTGTGATATAACCACTTCCTTATTCTTAATATTCTACTATTACTGAGTTCTAAGACTGCATTATTTTTTATAGCCAAGTTATACTTAACACTGTTTGGATTATAATATGCTCGTGACTAATCAACTAAAAAAAATCCCTAGTTCTTTTTTATATGAAATACTGCTAAGAAAGCAAATATCTTCCAAACATTGTTAATGTTCTGTACTTAAGCCTAGTACCTTATATTTAATCCTATTAACTTTCATATTATGTCAGCCTATCTACCTTTTAAAACACTTTATTTGAAATAATTTCAAATATATAAAAATTTACGAAAATAAAATAAATACCCATATACTCCTCCCTTAGATTTAACTATCATTAACATCTTACCCGACCTGCTTTATCATTTTCTCTACCTACATATATAAACATTCTCTCTGTGTGTGTACACAAATTATATCATATTTTTAATCATGGCCCTTTAGCCCTAAATACTTCAATGCGTATTTTCTAAGAATAAAGATATTCTCTTATATAACCATAGCACAGTTATCAGCTTCATAAACTTTCATTGATACAACACTTAACTAATCTACTATCTATCATCCATATTCCAAATTATCAGATAGCCTAATAATGTCCTTTATAGGATCCAGTCTCGGGTCAGAGATAGTATTTACTTGTAACATTTCTTTAACCTCCTTTAATTTGGATTGAGGTTATATATTCTTGGCTAGAATACTACATAGGTGATATTGTGTCCTTAGTGTACCATACATCTGGAAGTACACAATGTCCAACTATCCCTCATTAATGAGGTTAATTTTGATCATCCAGTCAACGTGTTGCCTGATTTCTCTACTGCTTAATTACTACTTTTTCTTTCTTCCAACTAAAAAGCAGTCTGTTCAGAGACACTTTAAGACCAAGTTAATATCCTGCTGCCCAAGAACTTAAGAATATTTGTGCAACATACAAAATTGAGGTTTATACACTCTCTTTCTCTAGGTAGTTAACAAATGTGAAACAAGCTAGGGAAGAAACAGCACCACAATAATCAAGAGCGCTCCCTCCAAATACACACCAATCTATCAATCAATACAAAAGTTATTCTGCAAGAAACTCATCTTGTGCTGCTACAGGTATTATCCAATCTCTATCTCCTCACTCTCACACCACCCCAATAAAAACCAACAGGGTTTGTAATAGAGAAACAATGTGGTACAGTTCATAAGAAAAATATCTGGAGACCTGAGCTTAATTAGCCAACAATGTGATATGACTATTAAAATCTAATGACGGGATTCCAGTACCTCCACTAGTAGAAGTACAATGCTCAGGTAGCAGAAACTAAATATTCCTATTGTACTTTAAACTGGTCAAACCACACCTTATGAGTGTCCTCAATTCCAGAACCACATTCATTGAAGGAAACATCTAGAGAGACATGACCAGTATAATGAAGCATCTGAAATTGGCACTTTAGCCTAAAAGAAAGACCACAGAAACATGTTAACCAATTTTGAATAAATGACTGTCATTATACAACATGGTTTAAATACGTACACTGCCCTGTTTATTTTAGCACACAAAACTAGGACCAACATCTGAAAGACTCGTGGAGGCAGATTTTTAACTCACAATAAAATAACAATTAGAGTTGTTCAATAATGTAAGAGTTTAAGTAAAGACTACTGAATATATTCAAGCAGGGGTTGAATTACTTATCTAAATTACTCCACAGAGTACCACTGGACTGAATAGGAATTTCTGTACCAGAAAAAAACAGGCAATTTTCCTGCTACCTCTCTATCAGTCTTTCTTTTCTTCCTCTATACAATCACTTAAGGGTTTCAAGGCTTACTTGAAATGCTTTGCACATACACGTATATATACAAAATAACTTGGCATCTACCTTTCTAAATTGAAGGTTCATCTTACTTTCGAACCTGAATTAAGATCCTGCCCTCAGTCCAATGACTTCCCCATAAACTAACCCTCTTTTCTTTAGTAATTTTAATTCCTTGCCTCTCATGCCCCCTTTCAAAGTTCACTAATATTACAAAATGATAGTAGGCAATCTGACAGTGATCATTCACCTGAAATGTAAGCAGTAGCCAACATCTTCCCCTCTGTTTCCATGCTAACAACTGGAAGATCAATTGTATCACATGCTTACACTATGAATGAATAACCTGGATAACTTAGCCTTCTGGTTCTGTAAAAAAAAAAAATCTATAAAATATGTAAAGTGCCTAGAATATTTCAACAGGCCCCTACATGATATCTTTGCCTCCAATTTTATTTCCTTACAATCATAGCTATATAACAACCAAAATGATTCTGTGAGAACAAACTCTATCATGTCACTACCCTACTCCAATAAATATAATAACAACTAACATTTGTAGAGCACCTACTATGTGCCAAGTACTATTCTAACCACTTTACCTGCATTAAGTCATCCAGTACTCACAACAGAATGAAGTAGATACCTCCTATGGTTTGAATATTTGTCCCCTCCAAAACTCTTATTGAAATTTAATTGCCGGGCCGGCCCGGTGGCGCACTGGAGAGTACGCAGTTTGGGAGTGCAGAGGCGCTCCCGCCGAGGGTTCGGATCCCATGTGGAAACCGGTTCCCGCTCACTGGCTGAGCGCGGTGTGGGCACAACACCGAGGATTGCGATCCCATCGCCGGTCCCCAGTGCAGGCGCGACACCAAGGGTTGCGATCCCGTTACCGGTAAGTAAAAAAAGACAAAAAGGAAAAAAAAAAAAAAAAAGAAATTTAATTGCCATTTTAACAGTATTAAGAGGTGGGACCTTTAAGAGGTGATTAGGCCATAAAAGGGTGAGTTCAGCCCCCTCTTGCTTGTTTGCATGTGCGCAGGCGCTCACCCTCTCATTCTCTTTCTCTCTCCCCCGTGATGTGATGTCATGTGGTGATGCCACAAGAAGTCCCCACAGATGCCAGCACCTTGATATCAAACTTTCTAGCCTCAAAAAGCCAATGAATTTCTGTTCATTATAAATTACCCAATCTCAGTTATTCTGTTATAACAGCACCAAACAGACTAGAACAGTATCATTAGGCCCCATTTTACAGATGAAAAAACTGTGTCACAAAATATTAAGTAATTTGCCCAAGTTTACACAATAAATAGCAGCACTGGAATTGAAACCTAAGCATTTTGGCTCCAAAGTCCCTCTCCTATCCACTATGATACACTTCCTCACATTTCAATCTCTTCCCAAAAACGTTTAAAATAAAAACTGAATTTTTTATCATGCTGTAGAAGACCTTGTAGGATTTAGTTCCTGACCAGCTATAATGTCCTCACCAAATTCTGTACTTTGACCTGCCATATTCCTTCTAAATCTGGTAAAGGTCTTCATCTCTGCCCTGATTTTATATCTTTACCCCCTTCTCTCACACTGGCTTGATTCCTCTTCTTGAAGGACACCAAGCCCTTTCCTTCCTATGTTGGATTCTTTGCTTGCAAACAACAATTTCCAGTTCAGATTAACTTAGTCCAAGGAGGCAACTTAGAAGAAAATCAAGTAGCTCGCAGAATACAGAAGAAGCTGGAGAGCCAGGTACAGAAAAGACAGCTCCAAGCAACCAGGAAAGAAAACCCAACCACTTCAATGGGACACTGCCAAAGGAGGCCAATGTCACTAGGATGAATTCATTACAATTTTTTTTTTTTGGTCCTTACTAGAGTCAAAATCCTAGTATAGAGAGTCTAATTGGCCTAGCTGGGGTCACGTGCCTGACAATTTACATGTTTTGTAAAAGAACCCTGAATAGGAATGTTTAAATTGAGACTGCACATAGTAAGAGAAACAAGATTTCCCAGAAGAAAACCAGAGTATTATTGAGTAGGAACAAAGAATGTATGCTGGACATCCCCCGCCCCCCAAATCAAATGACTCATGATCAAAGAGCAATTGACACTGAAATACATACCTTAACCTTCCACTCAATTAGGTATTAAAGCATTAAATGTAATATCATATCTCTACCTTCACCATATGCCAAGTAAGTGTTTAATTCTCAGTTTCCTCTTTTATTTTAACACCACATATTGTAGAAAAATCAATATGATTTCAGCAAATATAAGTCCTACTTACCAAGTGCTCTTGCTACTGCCAGAAAAGGAATCTGGTCAATAACTGTGCTCCTTCTAACAGGTCCATTGTGAGTGAGCCGAGGTCGTTTCCAAACTACACGATTCACCCCAGACTTGTTCATCACACTAAAAAATAAGGAGTTCACATAAATACTCTAAATGACTAAAATATAACAACTCAGATAGCTCACTGCATTAAATAACTAATAAAATAAGATTATACAAGGGATTGGTTCCAGGACACACACCCCCCCAAAATCCACAGATGCAGAAGTCCCCTATATATAATGGCACAGTATTTGCATATAACCCTCTCATATACTTAAAATCATCTAGATTACTTATAATACCTAATACAATGTAAATGTTATGTAAATAGTTGTTATACTGTATTGTATTTAAAATCTGTATTTTTTTTATTGTTGTATTTTTTTTCCCAAATATTTTCGATCTGTGTTGGTTTAATCCACGATGGGGAACCTATAGATATGGAACCCCTGGATATGGAGGGCCAACTGTACTATTACAAAACGATGACTATCTGTTCCAGATACAAAGATACATTAGTCAAATTTCCTGTTCAGAGAGGAAAGACAAAATAGGGTAGTTTAGATGAGGAGAATTTGGAGATTACTGAAGTAGGCCAGACAGAACTGAAAAGAAATAATGTGAAAAAAGCAAGACGACTAAAAAAAACTGCAGGGAGAAGGAGAGCTTATATAAATGTAAGAGCGATTAAATAATGACAAAAGAGATTGAAAGAAAATGTTATATAGTGCTGAGGGTTTCTTCTGTTGGGGATGAGAGAACATGATAGAACTTCAGTTTTATTATTTTTGATTTGAGAAATTGACAGAAAATACCTCAATTGAAATACCTGTGTATTTAGGGCCGAGCCCGTGGCGCACTTGGGAGAGTGCGGCGCTGCGAGTGCAGCAGCGCTCCCACCGCGGGTTTGGATCCTATATAGGGATGACCGGGGCACTCACGGCGCTCACTGGCTGAGTGCGGTAGGACTGGTCTCAAAAAAGGAAAAAAAAAAAAAAAAAAAAGAAAGAAATATCTGTGTATTTAAATATTTCTGTAATTCAAAGAGTGAGACTATACTGTGGAAAACAGATCATTTGTAGAGGTGTAGATTTGGGAGTCAAAGAGTAAGAAAACCATCTTAGAAATGTGCCATAGGGGGCCAGCCCCGTGGCTCACTTGGGAGGGTGTGGCGCTGATAGCGCCAAGGCTGCGGGTTCAGATCCTATATAGGGATGGCCAGTGTGCTCACTGGCTGAGCATGGTGAGACGGCACCAAGCCAAGGGTTGCGATCCCCTTACCAGTCAAAAAAAAAAAAAAAAGAAAAGAAATGTGCCATAGAACAAGAGAAACAAAATCTGTAATCAGTACACAGAGGGTAGTACACTTTAGGGTGCCTAAAAGTTAAAAATATGGTTAATTCTTTGGGCAAAAAAACTCATAAAACAGAGATGGTCTCTCAGCCTGTGCCTGGCATGACCGAAATGGGACTGACAATGTAAAAGAAAACTGGCCCTTATGTCAATTTAATTGTAATTTCTCTGAATTTTTTTTTTTAAGTGTCAATAGAAGGGAAATGTTTCTCAGGAAGGCTAGAAAAGGTGGGGGAAGATGTGGCAAAGAGCATTTCCAAGAAACAATATTAGCCTACCTGATATTGGGTCCACCTGACAGAACTTAAGATAGAAGTTGATTTGCAAGATTCTCAAAGATATAGGACATTAAGTTAATCTAATTATGTCCCTTCATTCAGGTCCCATGTGTACCCAGAAGCCCTTTGATTATAATCTAAATAATCTACAACGAGAAGATATGTAGACCAGTTGAAAATAATATGTGGTCTTTCTGTCAGTTATTTTTATTACTAATAAGTAATATAACATCCTGGTGTGTATATCAGTCTCATAAGTTTACTATAGTGACTTTGAGTAGCATGACTCTATCCCCCTAAACCTGATAAAAACTGAACATATCTGCTCTGAAACTAAACTGGCTTCACAATATAGAAAGCTGAAGACAGGACAGATAATTAATGATGAACACCTCCAAAGGAATGTCACTATGAAATGCCCTACACCTAAGGGAAGCCAGCCAGTTCACCTACATCTATGGCTTTTCTATCTCTGATCTAACTTCACAGAAATGAAGATACTAGAGAGAGAAGAAATAAATAAAATAAAAGTCCTAAGGGAATCAAAACAAAGGTATAAAACTTATAAATGAGAAAAGACCAATATTATTCTAAGCCAGGAAAAACATGAATAAAGCACAACAGCATCAATCTTCTTTCTGAAGTTGAAGACAAGTTCATTTTAAGAGGGAAGGCCAGATTTGAGTAGCACTGTCTCATGAAACTTCCTGCAATGATGGAAATGTTCATTCTGCACTAATACTGTAGCCACTAGTCATGAGTGACAACTCAGTAGTGTAAATGTAACTTGGAAAAGTAAGGAACTGATTTTTTAAATTTTATCTAATTTTTATAAATTTAAATTTAAACAGCCACATGTGGCTACTGCCTACTATACTAAACAGTGCCGTAGAGGACTGAAACAAGTACAGAATGACCAGAAAACATCATAGATGTTAATGTAGAGCAGAAATCCCAGAGAGCTGCTCACTTACCATCCTTTTTGTGAACTAGTTTAATTCTCAGTTCTGAAAGTAACATCTAGATCACAACAAGAATTACAGAATATCAAAGACAGTTATTTTATTATGCTTTCTTCAATGCTGATCTTCAAAAAGCAAACATTAGAGTAAATACTAAATCTGCCATTCAGAAGAATCTATAGCACACAAGAGTTAATGATAAGAAGGGATGCCAACTGGATCCCCATACCTGCCTGCCACCAAAAAAAGAAAAAAAAAAAAAAAAAAAAAGGAAGGGATGCCAACATTCTGGCTTCATACCATCTTTAAAGCCATACTGCTCTTTCCTAAATCTGCTCCCTAAAAGGTAAGCCTTATTACTTAAGTAATTACAGTAGCTGCTTCCAATATAACTGTACTAGAAGCTCTCTTGATACTTAATATTCAAATATATTATGGTCTCTGTTTCTGAGAAACAAAAAGACAAATAATGGTACTGGTTGAAACATAAAAGTTTAAATCCAGTATCAAAAAGCCAAAGCAATGGGCCGGCCCGGTGGCGCACTGGAGAGTGTGCCGCTTGGCAGCGCAGTGGTGCTCCCGCCAAGGGTTCGGATCCCATGTGGAGACCGGTTCCCGTTCACTGGCTGAGCGCGGTGCGGGCGCAACACTGAGGGTTGTGATCCCGTTGCCGGTCCCCGGTACGGGCACGACACCGAGGGTTACGATCCCGTTACCGGTCAGTAAAAAAGACAAAAAGGTAAAAAAAAAAGCCAAAGCAACACTATAAAAGATACTGCTTTTACTGCATTCCCTGTTGCTGTCCTGTATGACTAAAAGGCATATAAAAAGGAACAGCCTGGCATACAGAGAGCTGACTTAGCAGCAACAGAAGGCTGGAAAAACAGAGCACTGGCCAGTTGCCTAGGTTGGGACAGAGGAAAGTGAGGAAATAATTTATAATAAAACAGCTCAATTTTTGCAAAAAGACACCTGCTCCAAAATGGCAAAAAGCATCTGTCCAACTATCCAGATGGTATTTTGAGTGATAAGACAAAAAACATAAACTCTTTTGAAAAAGTTATTAAAATCAAAGAAAATATAATTTTAAAATTCAAGTAGAAAAATCAAAGAATAGTCAAGAAAAATAGTTTTAAAATAAAGATTAATGAGAAGAGATCGGGCTTATCATATTAAAAAATATAATAAAGTCCCAATTAAAAAATTATGACACTAGTAAATGGACAGGGGGAAAAAAACGCAACCCATACAAAAACCCAAATATGTGGGAATTTGGTTTATAATTGCAAAGCCCACTTTGCATGACTACCAGTAGAGGTCTCAGATATAGAATGACCTTCACACTCACAGGATCAAATAGATTATAGCCTGAAAGCAGGTTCATTTAATTTTGCAGGATTTACAGGAAACACAGTATGCCAGTATAGCAGCTTCATGGATGCTGTCTTCAGCAGTGATCCCTACAGATAGCCAGGAGCCATTTTCTAGTTCCCCAAGTGACAGCTCTGTTTTAAGTAAACAAGACCACACGGTCTAGCTTAGGTAAGCTTCACGAGCCACAGGAATCAGTCTTGTAATAGTCTGTAATGTAGCTTTCTGGTCCCTACTCAAGTCAAACTGCATGCATACAAGGATGCCAAGGTCTGTTTTTCCAAACAGAAATTTATAGTTCATTTCAAATTCTTCCCTATTCAGATGCAGTACCATTCAAGGATTATTCTGCAAAAAGTGATGTTGCCTTTTAACAGAGCTGACATTCCATGTTTATATTAACCAGAGAAACAGTGCAAAGAGAAGGTAAACTCAAGGTCATCTTCCCACTAAAGGAAGGTTTTAAGACTGGTCAGCCTGCTAATCAGTAATGAAAAGATGTGTAACTGTTCAAGTAGTTACTTGTAGCCATCTACAAAAAAATATTAACTTGTATCCCTATTATACAGTTTAGAGTTTAAAATTCCAGAAGGATTGAAGATTAAAATATAAAAGATGAAACCATATGAGTACTAGAATAGTGGTTTTCCAAATGTGGTTCTGTGGCTCTTGGCAGGGGTCCCTAAGATTTTTCCAGAGGGGAGGACTTCCAGTCAAGATGACAGAATAGACTGTACCCAATATCACTCTCTCCCACAACCAACCAATCTACAACTATTAAAAAGCAATAACTGCTAAACTGAGGTCGCTAGAGTTCAGGAGAAGAAAAGAAACCTACGGAGTTCATGAAGGTGGAAGAAGCCACAATGAGAGAAAGAAAGGACCACTCCAACTGTTTTGAGCCCCGGTTGCTTCAAGGCTGGCCCTGGTGAGCACATGGAGCAAGAGCAGGAAAAAGCCACTACTGTGCCCTTTGTATGAAGTTGTTCAGCGGCTGCAGGGGAGAAGAGGGCCTTGATGGCCCCCAGGCCAGCTAGACCACTAACAGGGTTCCCATGTCCCACACAGGAGCAAGGGGCCACAGGCAATTGAAAAAAAGAGCCACTCAGAGACCAATGAGTCATCGCTAGGGACCAGCACATGACCCATCCAATAGGAAGTGCTTAGAGTATAGGGGGAGGGGAGACAGGCCTACCAGAGGAACACTGGGGCAAAGCAAGAACAGCTGATCTGCCCCCTAATCAGCACAGGATCATTTGATGGAGATTGGTCAGGACTGTAGAACTGCAGTATGTGCAGTTTGCTGAGAAGACTCAGGCCCAGACCAGAGTTTCCACACAACCCAGGTGTACCAGACCTCACAAGACCCAGAAGTGCTTACAAAGTCAACGATTAAAACCTAAGCTGCACAAAAATCCTTTCCCAGAGAATCAGCAGCAAAGTAGCAATTTAGCTTAACCACAGGGCTCAAGTACTGGTCCCCACAGGAAGTTCCCCCATTTTAAAAGCAAAAAAAGGACAACAAATTAGTTCCAGTGCAGAGTTTAAGTAGTGGGAACAGCAAATAATCCAACACAGAACTGAAAGAAAAAACAAAGCACCCATAACCAGAGATAAAGTTTGATATTAAACTAATAAAGGTCTCATTTCACCAAAGAACACCTATAACACCTGAAGGACCAGAAGTCCCTTGGACTACCAAGTAGAAAGGGGGGATGGACAGGGGCCTCAGCCATGCCCCCCAACACCTGCAACCAGTCCTGAGGGTGGGAGCCAAGGGCCTCGGCCACATCCCTCTGACAAGCACAACCACCCCAGTGATGACCACTGAGTCGCAGCAAGAAGTTGCCCCGGGTTCCCAAGCTGGGGTGGTGGGGGGTGAGGGCTTTTGCCACACCCCCCTGACATCTGCACCCAGCCCAGCAATGACCAAGCCACTGCTGGAAGCCCCCTGGTCTCCCCTGTGGGAATGAGAGGGGGTGCCACACACCTCAATCCCACCTTTCCTCCTTCCTCCTTCTTTCATCCCATTTCCTTCCCCTTTCCCCTCTCCCAATCCCTCCCAACTGCTTCACAACAACATCATGGAATGTAAAAAAAAAAAAAATTAATAAAAAAAAGAAGCAAGCAAACAAATTAGTGCCAATGCAAAGTTTAAGTGGTGGTGGTAGCTAATAATCCAACACAGAACTGAAAGAAAAAACAAAAAACCCACAGATCAGAGACAAAATTTTGATATTAACCATTAAAGGTCTAATACCACCAAAGAACACCTACAAAACCTAGGACCAGAAGCACCCTGGGCTCCCAAGCCAGGGTGGGGAGAGAGCTGAGGGCCTCAACCATGTCCCCTGACACCCACATCCAGACTAGCGACGACCACCAAGCCACTGCCAGAAATGCCCACGGCTCCTGAGCCAGGATGGTGGGGGGAATGAGGGCCTCAGCCACATCCCGCTGACATCTGTATCCAGCCCAGCCACGACCACCAGGCCGCTGCTGGAAGTGCCCCAGGCTCCCGAGCTGGGGCGGGGAGGGTGCTGAGGGCCTTAGCCACATCCTCCTGATGTCCCATCCAGTCCAGTCACGACCGAGCCACCACGAGAAGCACCCTGGGCTCCTCTGCCAGAATGAAGGGGGGTGCCACGGGCCTTGACCATGCCCCCTCCCCCCTTTCTTTATCCTCCCACCTTATCTCCCCCCCTTCCTCTCTCCCCTTCCACCTCAACTGCTCCACAACAACATCTTATAATGTAAAAAAAAAAAAAAAAATAGTAGTAGTAAATAAGATAATTTTTAAAAATTAAAAATAAATGATTTTTTTCTATGGGGTCTGCCAAGTCAAAATTTTTTCATGATAATACTAAGACTTTGTGTATACAGTGGAGTTTGTGAAAAGCTGCATGACTGGGTATGATATTGTATAATATTGTAATATTTGAAATATCTGCATAACTCGGTGAACCAATATTTTCCAAACGACAAATTCATGTTATAAAATCATTCACGGGGGCTACATACCTTGTGATTCCAACTATATGACATTCTGGAAAAGGCAAAACTATAGAGACAGTAAAAAGATCAATGGTTGCCAAATGTAAGGGGTAACAGATGAAGAGGCATAGCACAGAAGATTTTTAGGACAGTGAAACTACTCTGTGTAATACTATAATGGTGGACACACGTCATTATATATTTGCCAAAGCCATAGAATATACAACACCCGAGTGAACCCTAATGTAAACTATGAACTTTGAGTAATAATAATATGTCAATGTAGGTTCATCAATTCTAACAAATGTACCATTCTGGATAGGGATGTTGATAGCGGGGGAGGCTGTATATGGGAGTTGGGGGAGAGGGATTATATGGGAATTCTATACTAGGAATTAATTTTGCTGTAAATCTAAAAGGGCTCTAAAAAATAAAGTATTAATAAAAAAATGTATGAACAAAAAAATAATTCAACCAACGGCTCTTAATAGACCAGTGGCTCTTAATGTAAGAATAGGAAAAGCTTATTGATACAGTTTCAGATATCACACTATAATCTTAATGAAACTATCACTTCTTGAGTTTTGAAATAGTATCAAAGAAGAATACACAGACCAACTATTAAAATACTCTTCCCTTTTCCAATTATAAGACCAGATTTAATTCAGCTACTGCTACCAAAATAACATCACAAACAGATTAAAGTAGAAGAACCTATGAAACTTTAGCTGTCACCTATTAATAAAGCCAGATATTAAAGAGACTTGCAAAAATGTAAAACAATGCTACTCCTCTCACTAAATGTTTGTTTTGGAAAATATCTCCCTCCCCACCCCCATTTAAAATGTTCTTTTTGTTAACATATGGCTTATTATTGCTATTTTTAAATGAATTAAATATTTGAAAATATCCCCATTTTAATTTCTAATATGGTAAAATCAAGAGCTATAACCCACATAAACAAAAAGCTCTTTCAGGTCCTCAATTTTTAAGAAAGCAAAGTGTTCCCAAGACCAAAAGTATTCATAACTGCTGTACTAGAAGAAAATATAGAAGACTTTGTATATATGGCACAAAACCCAAAAGTTGTAACAGAAGAGATTGATAAATTTAACTACATTAAAAAAAACTTCCTGTGGAAAAAAATTCCAGGAACAAACAAAAGACAAACTGTGGATCTGAAATTCACACCATATCCATTAGGCTCATTTCTCTAAGGTAAAGGTAGCTCCTACATATTAATGTGCAGAAAAGGCTAACAACATTCCCCCAATATGAACAAAGAATTTATATACACAGGAAAAGAAATATAAATGGCCCTTAAACATATAAAAAGATATACAACCTTTCTCATAAGTTCAGTTAAAACATCACTGAGATGCCTTTTTTTTTATTTTTTTATTTTTTTTTTATTTGTTTTTTTCCTTTTTGTCTTTTTTCGTGACCGGCAACGGATCACAACCCTCAGTGTCGCGCCCGTACCGGACCGGGACCAGCAACGGGATCACAACCCTCAGTGTTACGCCCGCACCTTGCTCAGCCAGTGAGCGGCCGGTCTGTATGTGGGATCCGAACCCTCAGCGGGAGCGCCGCTGCGCTCCCAAGCGGCGCACTGTAGCAGTGCGCCACCGGGCTGGCCCTTTTTTTTAAAACCTGAAATTGGATATGATCAAAAAATTCTATAACTGTCTTGCCAAGGACATCTATCTACACTTCTGGTAGAAGTATAAATTGGTACAACCTCTATACTGACAAACAGTTATCAACATTCACAAGACACTCTTCTTTGACCCAGCAATTTTACTTCTAGGAAATGATCCTAGAAATATACATACAGGTATGTATACAAAAAGATGCATGTGCAGGATTTTTCATTTTACAGCAGTGTTTGTAATAAGGAAAAAATTAGAAACAAATATCCTTCAACAGGAGACTAATTAAATAAATGATGGTACATCTGTACATGGTTCAGCTTCCTGTTAAATTTGATTGTATGTGAATATTTTTCTATTAAAGGACACACGGTAATAGTGGTTGCCTGTAAGAGGAAGGGAACCAGTGGCCTGTGGGACAGTAGTAGTTGAGTGACATTTCGTAGTATGGCCTACTTTTATGCTACCTAAATTTTAACCAAATGAATGTTACCATTAAAAAAAGAGGGAAGAGGGCTAGGCAATTAGCTCACTTGGGAGAGTGTGCTGCTAACACACACCACCAAGGTCAAGGATATGGATCCCCCTACCAGCCAGCCACTAAAAACAAAAAAACAAAAAAACAGTCTCTTCACTCAGAATATTGTTAACATTTGGTATATTTTATCCTATTTTTATGTTTCTGCACAGCTGAAATAACATTACAAATATAATTTTACATCCAGCTTTTCTGTGACCAATAAGCATTTTCCTACATCATTAAAAATTCCCCATGTATATGAGAACTCATTATACTACTTTCTTTATCTTATGCTTGAAATTTCTGAACACAATTTTTTTTTTTTTTTTTTTAAAGATGACCAGTAAGGGGATCTTTACCCTTGACTTTGTGTTGTCAGCACCATGCTCACCCAGTGAGCAACTGGCCATCCCTATATGGGATCTGAACCCATGGCCTTGGTGTTATCAGCACCGCACTCTCCTAAGTGAGCCACAGGCTGGCCCCTCAACACAATTTTAAAAAAATTTATCTATAGGGCCGGCCCGGTGGCGCACTGGATAGTGCGCCGCTTGGGAAGCACGGCGGCGCTCCCGTCCGAGGGTTCGGATCCCACATACAGACCGGCTCCCGCTCACTGGCTGAGCGAGGCGCGGGAGCAACACCGAGGCTTGCGATCCCGTTGCCGGTCCCCGGTCCGGTACGGGGGCAACACTGAGGGTTGCGATCCGTTGCCGGACACGGAAAAAAGACAAAAGACAAAAGACAAAAAAAAAAAAAAATATCTATAAACACTATTTTTAATGGCTACATCATATTCAATGTTACGAATATGTACTAAATATACTTAACTGTTCTCTAGCTGTTGAGCCTTAAGTTATTTCCAGCCTTTAACAGTCATTAAACAATGCTGCAATCAATAACTCTGTTCAGATATTTTTGTCCACATTTCAGATTTCTTATAGTAGATTCCTGAAATTACTGACTTAATAAAAATTTAAAGCTATCAGTATGTATAATTTTCCACACAGGTGATACCAATTTATAATCCTACCAAGAGGGTACCCATTTCAACAAAAATAATGAGATTTATTTGGTTTTTTAATCTTTCCTAATCCAATAGCAGGGAATGGAGTTTCATTTCAATAATGTTAAACATTTTTTTCAAATGTTTACTACTCTTTGGCATTTTGTTGTTGTTGTTCAAACTCCTCTCCTTTATCCACCTATCCAGCAGTGGTGGCAGCAGTGCTTTGGTACTTTACTGATTTGTTGAAGTCCTTATAGTTTAAGGATGTTAATTATTTTCCTCAATTTGTCATTTCTCTGAAAAAGACCAATTTTTATTTAATAAAAGCAAGAAAGAGGAGGCAAGTAATAATATCATGGGAAGGCTTTAGTTAAAATAATTACTTTAAAAACACTGGATTTTACTTAATTTGCCTCAGACCTTCAATTTTAAAAAAATTAGTATTACGATAATTTAAATTTTTTCTCATTATGTCATTATTCTCCTAATTTTTAGAATAATCTTTTATTTTAGTTTGAATCACAAAAATAGTATGAGGAAATCAATTTTAGTTCCTAGTTTACAAACTACCTACACATTGAGATACTAAGTTGAAACAAAGAATATAATTGGAAAAGTTTGCAGGAAATATGAAATCAAAGAAAAAAGCTGAAGGTTAATTCTTTTTTGTTTTAAAGATTACCAGTAAGGGGACCCAAACCCTTGGCCTTGGTGTTATCAGCACCACACTCTCCCGAGTGAGCCACAGGCCGACCCCTGAAGGTTAATTCTAATTTAACTCTTTTCCCCAAGTCAGATTCAAACTGTTCTACTCTAGAATTCTATGGGCTGCTCTGTTCAAATTGTGAAGATCATGCCCATCAGTATTTGTATAAAGGTTTTCGCTAAAACTTTGTGTGTATTGTTCCTTGAGGCCCACTGAAGTAATATTCCCCTTTGGAGCCATTATCAGAAGTAAAACAGTCAATTCAAAATAATGTGGTAAATACTAATGCACATGAGTACTATATCAGGCAAACTAGAAAACCCATAATATGTACTAAGAAAAATGCTTCAATTTGGCTAGCAAAGCACAAAATAGAAGAGAGGAAAAGAGAAAACAGCAGAATAATTACCTTCCACCAAGTCCTTCAATTCGTTCTCTTTCCTTGGGAAGTTCTGGCTTATGGTCCTGGGTCACCTCCACAGCTCTGACAAAACCATCCTTCGGGTCATCCTGAATTCCAAGAACCACTCCTGAGTCACCTACGTGAGCTACATACATCTTCATGCCCCGTATGATGACTACACTGGCAGTTGTCCCTGATGTGCTGGGAAGACCTGTCATAGTCTTTGGCCATTCTGCTGTAAAAAGAAACAAATATTTTACTCTTCCAGGTATAAACATTAACACAGTATCAGAATACAAATAGCAATATATCCTGAATTAGCATGTTAACATTTGAATTAGCACAGGAAAAATTTAAGAAAAATATTTTGAAAACTAATCAAGAAGAATTTATGTTAATACATCAATCAATACATAATAAATTTTATAAGTAATAAAATTAAAATATAATTATCAAACCAATCCTAAGAGTGATATATGAAAGGATAGATTTACTATTTCCACATAACTCTTAGCTACATTTAGAGACAAGGATGTGTTGAGTTTTGATACCATTTAAGCCAGCCACTTAGCATGTTTATTAAACTCTCCTTAAAAAGATTTTCCAAAAAAAGGCTACTTGATTTGTTTTTTTTTTTTAAACTTTATTCTTTTTTTAGCGAGGAATACTGTGTTGAGTTGATTTGTTTTTTAAATAACTACTTTGAATATTCATAACCTAACAAATAACATTTATTGAACACTCACTGTGTACCGGATTCTGTCTAAGAACTTTACACATACTATCTCAAATAATACATGTAACAGACCTATGAGACGTAAGATTATTCCCATTATTTTTATCTGGCATATGAAAAAAATCAATACTTTAGTTAAGAAACTTGCTCAAAATAACTCAAATATAAGTGGCAGAACATCCATATATTTAATTCCAAACCCTATATTGTCTAATTAAATTCAGTGTCACTCAAAATTCTGAAATATTCAGTAATACTAAAACTACAATTTATAGTTCATGATGGCAGACTACATGCAAACACTGACCACCAAAGTCCATTCTCCCTACCAAAATCCCACTGCAAGGAGAGAATGTGAATATTAGAAAAAGTCCATAGTAGTGGTGAAACACAGGGTAAAGTCATAAGCAAATATGAGGAATTCCTGAAGGTTTGAACAAATAGAATTATGTTAAGGGAAAAATCAGAATGCAGCCTTGTAATCCAAAATAAGCAAAAATATACGAGCCATTAGCACAGGGAGTAAATCAGTTTTCCCTGTTAACAGATCCCAGAGAGGTTCAAGAGGCAGTGGTAAAGGCTGATGACAGGAATGAATGGTAGGAGGTTGGTGGATTTTTTTTTTTTTTTTTTTTTTTTTTTTTTTTTTTTTTTTTTT
>NW_007728088.1:229855-265853 GCF_000696425.1 Galeopterus variegatus | reverse complement strand
GACCGGGGACCGGCAACGGGATTGCAACCCTCGGTGCTGCTCCCGCACCTCGCTCAGCCAGTGAGCGGGAACCGGTCTGTATGTGGGATCCAAACCCTCGGGCGGGAGCCCCGCCGCGCTTCCCAAGCAGCGCACTTATCCAGTGCGCCACCGGGCCGGCCCTGGTGGATTAATTTTTAAACTGTACAGGAGCAAAACTCTCTGCACAGAAAGGTATAGTCTTAGTCCCAAATGTGCCCCCCACCCCCCACCATGGTTTCAGTTACCTGCAGTCAACTGTGGTCTGAAAATATTAAGTGAAAAATTCCAGAAATAAACAATTGATAAGTTTTAAATTGTGTGCCATTTTGAGTAGCATGTGAGATCTCGAGCTGTCCTGCCCCATCCCTTTGCCATTTAGATGCCTCAGTTATCAGATCATGTTATCTGATCAACTGTCACAGTACTGCAGTGTATGTGTTCAAGTAACCCTTATTTTACTTACTTACTTGCCCCAAAGTGCAAGAGAAGTGATGCTGGCAATTGAGATATGCCAAAGAGAAGCTATAAAGTGCTTCCTTTAAGTGAAAAGGTGAAAGTTCTCGATTTAATAAGAAAAGAAAAAAAAATCGCATGCTGAGGTTGGTAAGATCTACAGTAAGAACAGATCTATCTGTAAAACAGTGAAGAAGAAAGAAATTTGTGCCAGTTTTGCTGTCGTATCTCAAACTACAAACATTAAGGGCACAGTGTGTGATAATGGAAAAAGCACTAAATTTGTGGGTGGAAGACACTAACAGACACATGTTCTGATTGACAGCAATCAGGTGTGGTACTATCCAAGGTTTCAGGCATCCACTGGGGGTCTTGGAATGTATCTCCTGCAGATAAGGGGGAGACTCCTATATAAGGAACCCTAAAGACCCCACCAAAAAATTTTAAGAATAAACCAATTCAGTAAAGCTGCAGGATATGAAATCAACATACAAAAATTAGTTGCATTTCTATACACTAACAACAAACTAATTAACACACTGATGAAAGAAGTTAAAGACAAGTAAATGGAAAAATAATCCATGGTCATGGATTGGAAGAATGTTAAAATGTCCATACTACCCAAAGCGACCTAGATGCAATGCAATCTCCATCAAAATTCCAACGGCATTTTCCACAAAAATAGAAAAGAAAATCCTAAAATTGGTATGGAATCACAAAACACCCCTGTAGGAATGCTGGTCAGAAGTCACTCACTTGTGGCCCTCAAATCTCTGACTTCAATTGTTAAAATCTTTCTTCTGTACAGGTTGCTTGGCAAATGAGGCGGGGAAAGGAACAGAATGCTATGCTTGCAAAACATAAGGGGAGCAATGCCAGCAACCCCAGGATAAGCTGCAAGACACCTGGGAACCTTCTACTTCCACAGCCTCTCTCTTTGGCATAGCTTCACTTTTACCTCTAAGTCCCTTATAAGCTTCAACTCCTCCCCCGCGGGGGTTGTGGAGAAAGTAGCTACTCAGCTCCTGGATCAATATTCTCCCCAATCCATTCCCTGTAAGTCACCTGTCAATAATAATAATAAATTCCTTGTAAACCATATGGAGTGGCCTGCTTCATTCTTCAGTCTCAAGATACCTTCTTAGTTTGGTGGGAATTATACACTTTGCTCACACTCAGACTCTGAAGAGCCAAAGCAATCTTGAGAAAGAAGAACAAACTGGAAGCATCATACTTCCTTATTTCAAAACATATTATAAAGTTACAGTAATCAAATCAATATGGCACTAGTATAAAAATAGGCAAAGGACCAATGGAACATAAAAGAAAGCACAGAAATAAACCAATGAATATAAAGTCAACTAATCTTTGACAAGGGTGCCAAGAATACAGTTAGGAAAAGATAATCTCCTCAATAAATGGTGTTGCAAAAATTGAATATCCACATGCAAGAGAATGAAACTGTGCCCTTATCTTATATCACACACAAAAATTAACTGAAAATGGATTAAAGTCTTAAGTGTTAGACCTGAACCTGTAAAACTCCTAGAAGACAATAGAGGGAAAAAGCTCCTTGACACTGGTCTTGGCAATTATTTTTTTTTTGGATATGACACCAAAAGCACAGGTAATAAAAGCAAAGATAAACAAGCAGGACTACATCAAACTAAAAAGCTTCTGCACAGCAAAGAAAACAATCAACAAAATGAAAGGACAACTTACAGAATGGAAGAAAATCATTGCAGATCCTATGTCTGATAAGTGTTTAATATCCAAAATATATAAGGAACTCATAAAACTCATTAATAAAAAACACAAATAACCCAACTAAAAAATAGGCAAAGAACCTAAATAGACATTTTGCCAAAGACATACAAATAGCCAACAAGCATACAAATAGATGCTCAGGATCACTTATAACTGAAATTCAAATCAAAACCACAATGAGATATCACCTCATACCTGTTAGGATGACTATTATCAAAAAGACAAGAGATAGGGCCGGCCTGGTGGCGCACTGCTACAGTGCGCCGCTTGTGAGCGCAGCAGCCCTCCTGCCGAGGGTTCGGATCCCACATACAGACCGGCCGCTCACTGGCTGAGCGAGGTGCAGGCGCAACACCGAGGGTTGCGATCCCGTTGCCGGTCCCGGTCCGGTACAGGCGCGACACTGAGGGTTGTGATCCGTTGCCGGTCACGAAAAAAGACAAAAAGGAAAAAAAAAAAAAAGACAAGAGATAAAAGTGTTGACAAAGATGGGGAGAAAAGGGACCACTTGTAAACTGCTGGTGGGAATGTAAATTGGTACAGCCATTATGGAAAACCGTATATATGTTAATTAAAAATAAAATTAAAAAATAGAACTACCATACGACTCAGGAATCCCACCTCTGTGTATATATCCAAAGGATATGAAATCAGTATCTCAAAAAGACATCTATACCTTCATCTTCATTGCAGCATTATTCATGATAGCCAAGATACAGAAACAACCTAAGTATACAGTGATGGACGAATAGATTTTAAAAATGGGGTGAAACTACAGCTAGATAGGAGGAATAAGTTCTAGTGTTTTATAGCACTGTAGGGTGGCTATAGTTAACAATAATTTATTGTACATTTTCAAATAGCTAGAAGAGAGGATTTTCAATGTTCTAGACACAAAGAATTGATAAATGTTTGAGGTGATGGATGTGCTGATTACGCAGATTTGGTCATTAACATTATATACATGTATGGAAAACCACACTCTACTCCATAAATATGTACGATTACTATGTGTCAACTTAAAATAATAATTTTTAATTGTGGTATATATATATATATATATATATATATATATATACAAAATGAAATATTCAGCTACAAAGAAGGAGTCTGGCCAGTTAGCTCAGTTGATTAGAGCACAGCCTTGTAACACCAAGGTCACAGGTTTAGATCCTCCTATCAGCCAGCCACAAAAGAAAACCCCAAAAAGCAAAAAACTACAACTGAAAAAAGCTGCTCTTCAGAAGATACCATTACTAGAATGAAAAGACAACTCACAGAATAAAAGAGAATATATTTGTAATATATATATGAGGATACTTCAAAAAGTTTGTATTATCTTTTAATTCTATTTTTTCCATAAACTTTTTGAAGTAACCTCATATACATGCCAAAGGAATGGCATCCAGAATATATAAACTGTTCCTACAAATGAAATTAATAAGACAAACTAACCAAATGGAAAAAATGGACAAAATACTTAAATAGGCCTTTTTACAAAAGAGGAAATCCAAACAGCCAAAAAAAGAAAACACACACACACACACAAAGGTAAATTGGTTGCTTCTTTAATCATCAGGGAAATACTAATTAAAAGCCACAAAGAGATACCACTATGTGATTACCAGATTGCACAAATAAAGTCTGACAATAGTAACTGTAGTTAAGAATGTGGAACATGTATTAACATAAACTACTGGTGGGAGTGTAAATGTACATTTCAGAAAACATTTTAGGCATTACTATTAAAGGTGAAGATATATACTCTTTGACTACTCCCCAGGCATATACCATAAATTAATGTACATATACAAACAATACATATGAATGTACAAAGCAACACTATGAGCGCTAAGAGCAAGCAACAACCCAAATGTCCTAAAACATGAGAATGGACTACATATATTACATATAACATTTAAGAATTTCACAAGGACTGGCTGGTTAGCTCAATTGGTTAGAGTGCAGCCTTGTAATACTAAGGTCAAGGGTTCGATTTTCTGTACCAGCCAGCCATTTAAAAAAACAAAGAAAAAAGAATCTCACAAGAAGCGTGAGATAAAAGAATACATACAGCATGATTTTCTTCAAAAGCAATCTACCTTGTTTAAAGAGATGGTAAAACTATTGAGAAAAACAAATCACTACAGAACTGTCATCACAAAAGTCAGAATGGTAGTCACCTCTTGAGGAGAGACAAATATTAGATCAGAAAGGATATGCAGGTGTGCCTGGAGTGCAGCCAATGTTCTCTTTCCTAACTGGGTGGTGTTCATTTTATAATTATTCATTAAAGTATGCATTGGTGTTTTATGAACTTTTCTATACATATGTTATATTTCACAATTTTTTAAAGTTAAAAAAATAAAAAAGAAGCAGGGAGAAGGCATCAATTTTGCTGGTATAGATCACAGCAGAGATAGCTCCCTAGCCCATCCAGTTCTTCAGTTTGGCTACAGAGTCATTCCTAGAAGCTCAGCCTACAGTATGCTGTAAGTTTCTTCAGCCCTTTCAATTATTTTGGGAGTTGACTAGCTCTTGATGAAATCCCTTCTTTTTAAACAAGCTGGAGTAGATTTTGTTTTCTGCAGATAAGAACCTAAGGAAAAGAAAATCTATTACCACAATAAACGTGAATGAGGTGAACTCCCAGAAATAAGGGTTCTCAAACACATGCAGAAAACAAAATTTACTACAGTATACAAGTAATCCACTTATAGCCACTTACAAAAATCACCTAAAACAAAATGGTAAGGAAAGAAAAAGAGATAAAAATTAAAGAACATTCAGACACACAATATTAATATTATTTAAATCACATTTTTTTATCAAAAGCACTAACATGCATGAAGAGATATTTTGCAATCACCTAAAAATAATGAATAATCCATGCACTGCCTATTCATTTGAAATGTCACCTTTATTATATGCTACACTTTGCCTCAGATCTATTTCTGAACTCATCCTACTAATCTATTTATAGTACTTTTAATAATTGGGAGTTTAAGTATCCCCCAATTACTCTTTATAAAAATTATTTTTAAGTATTTCTCCAAATGAATTTTAGAAGCATCTTGCAAAATAAAAAACAAACCCTTGAGATTATGATTGAAACTGCACTAAATTTATGTAATTAAGAAATTGATATCTTTAGAACATTGTCTCCCATAATTACAGTCTTCCTTGTTTTTTACTTCGTATTTTAAACTTTTTTATTTTTTTAAATGACCCAAAACTAGGGGCATTATCAAAAAAGAGTTTCATTGGTTAGAGCTTGGTGCTGACAAAACCAAAGTCAAGTGTTAAGATCCCCGTACCAGCCAGCCACCAAAAAAAAAAAGTATCATATAGCATATGAAGTCTGACTTAAGGAAAGCATTTTAAGGGAAAAAATACACAAGTCATAAAAACAAAACTTATAAATTTTTCTAAAATAAAAATATAAAATTTCTGAATGAATTAAAGCTATTACCATATATTGACTTATTTAACTCTCAGGAGGTAAGTACTATCATTATCTCTATTTTACAGATGAGTATAAGGATACTATGGCACAAAGAGATTAACTCAAGGTCACAAAGTGAAGTGAAGTAAGTGAAGAAGCTGGGATTCAAACCTAGGCAGTACAACTCTTGAGCACATACACACATACACACTAAACTAAGATTTCTTACAGAATTCTAATCCCAAAGTAGTACAGAGATGTAAAAGCCTTCAGTAAAGCAATTTGAAAAACACTTATCAACAACCATCAAAAGGCAAACTGTGGGAGACTGGTTCCAGGACCTCCTGCAGATACCAAAATCTGTGATGCTCAAGTCCCTGATATAAAATGGCATAGTATTTGCATATAACCTATGCATAACCTCCTACATACTTTTAAATCATTTCTAGATTATTTATAATACCTAATACAATGTAAATACTATGTAAATAGTTGTTATAAGCTGGTCCAAAAGTAGTGAGTTATCTCAATTGATTGCTCAGTCAGTTACATATCAAACTCCTTGTTCCACTCTTTCCCCACTTTTCATGACTGCATTTGACTAGTCTTGAAAAAAAAAAAATTTTTTTTTTCTTATAATGTATTGTTTAGGGAATAATGACCAGGAAAAAAAAAAAAGTCTTTACATTCAGTATAGACAATTTTTTTCTGAATATTTTTGATCCACAGTTGGTTCAATCCATAAATGTGGAACCCACTAATACAGAGGGCCAACTCTGTACATTGTTTAACCAAATAATTCAACTTTGAGAAATTTTTTCTGAGGAAATAATTGACATGAACGAAAAAGCTATATTGCTTTCACATTAGCCCTTATTAATAGTATTAAATATAATGCACATCCATCCAGCATCCTCAAACCCAGTGGAATCCCCAACTTATCCCACAGCTAGTTTAGTCTCTGAATAACCACAGCAACTCATAGCTTCCCCTCATAGCTCATTTTTTTTGTCGCTGACCAGCACAGGGATCCGGAGATCCGAACCCTTGACTTTGGTATTATAACACCATGCTCTAACCAACCGAACTAATCAGCTAGCTTTTTCATAGCTCTTAACTGACACGTTAGGAAGCCTATTTTGGTAGAAAAGACCAAGCACAAGACTTTGGAGCACCTCAACAATGATACTTTCCTCCAAATTAGTAATTTAAAAGCACTATCACATCCCTCAAAGAATCACGAATATTGATGCCACCAGAAAAACAGGAAAGAAGCAGGGGTGGTGATCTTATATATTCCATTCTATTGTGTGACCACTGAAAAGGTCTGATAGCTCTTAGAAAATGACAGTATATTATCATAATCAAATGGTGATTCCAAATGCACCTGCTATTTCTGATTTATCTTTATTCAAATGAATAAACATAGCCTCTGTTACCTGGTATGCATCCAGCAGCAGGACCCTGATGAAACTGCTACCTAGACTCTTGGAAGTACCTAAGTTTCTGATCTTTCTGAGACCTACTTTTTCAGCTTCACTTTTCTTTTTTGCAAGAATAATTCAAAAAACTTATTTTTCTTAGCCAATAGTGAGTAAACCGCCAAAAGATATATATCATCACCCCTAAATATTTATAGTATCTAATTACTAAAAACAGGGGATTCTCCTTTATAACTGCAATCAACTATCAAAATCAGGAACCTAGCTCATCTGAAGGTAGTGAGTTATCTTGACTGCTTTTTAATTTTTTTTTTTTCTTATTTTATTTTACTTTTGCAGCTGGTTGGTATGGTAATCCGAACCCTTGACTTGGTGTTACCATCACCATGCTCTAACCAACTGAGCTAAGCATCCAGCCTTGATTGTTTACAGTCAGTTACAGACCGAACTCCTTGTTCTACTCTTTCTCCCCTTCTCACTACTGCACTTGACCATCTCAAAAAAAAAAAAAAAAAAAAAAATCAGGAAGTTAACATTGATATCATACTACAATCTAATCCATAGACCCCTTTCAAATTTATCAGTTATCCTAATAATATGCTTTATATATAATATAGGATAAAATCCAGGATCTCTTGTTATACATACTTATGTCTCTTTAGTCTCTTCCAATCTGAAACAATTCCTCCGTGTTTCCCTAATGCTTTTAAGGAGTAGTAGGCCAGTCATTTCAAAAATGTCTCCCAATTTGGGTTTGTTTGATGTTTCTTCATATCTGTATTCAGGTATGGGTTTTTGGCAAAATATCACAGAAGTGTTAACTATGATCTTCTCATTGCAGGCAGTATACAATTTCAATTTGTCCCATTAAAAGTGCTGCTACCTTTGACTACTTCATTAAGGTGGTGTCCATTATAAATGTTAATCTTTGGCTGTCCCTTGGCTCACTCGGGAGAGTGCGGTGCTGATAACACCAAGGCCATGGGTTCGCATCCTGTATAGGGATGGCCGGTTCGCTCACTGGCTGAGTGTGGTGCTGACAACACCAAGCCAAGGGTTAAGACCCCCTTACTGGTCATCTTTAAAAATTAATTAAGGGGCCGGCCCGGTGGCGCACTCGGTAGAGTGCGGTGCTTGGGAGTGTGGCGGTGCTCCCACCAAGGGTTCGGATACCATATAGAGACCGGTCCGCTCGCTGGTTGAGCGCGGTGCGGGCGCGACACCGAGGGTTGCGATCCCGTTGCCAGTCGCGGTATGGGCGTGACACCGAGGGTTGCGATCCCGTTACCGGTCACGAAAAAAGACAAAAAGGAAAAAAATAAATAAATAAAATAAAATAAAATAAAAATTAATTAAGTAAATAAAACAGATAGATAGATAGATAGATAGATAGATAGATAGATAGATAGATAGATAGATAGATAGATGGATGGATGTTAATTTTTTTCTTTTATAATTAATAAATGTTTTGTGGGGAGGTAATCTGAAACAATGTAAATATCTTTTTAGTGTGCTGAATGGTATCCCCCCAGCCCCAAACAAAAAGATAAGTCTACCCAGAACCTGTGAATGTAACCTTATTTGGAAAAAGTGTCTTTGCAGATGTAATTAGGTTTTGCTACAGTGCGCCGCTTGGGAGTGTGGCGGCGCTCCCGCCAAGGGTTCGGATCCCACATACAGACCGGTTCCCGCTCACTGGCTGAGTGAGGTGCGGGTGCGACACTGAGGGTTGCGATCCGTTGCCGGACACGTAAAAAAAAAAAAAAAAAACCAGATGTAATTAGGTTAATAATCTTAAAAAGAGATCATCCTATATTAAAGTAGGCACTAAATCCGAAGACAAGTGTCCTTAAAAGAGAAAATGAGAGAAGACAGAGGAGAAGGTGATATAAAGTCAGAGGCGGAGACTGAGAAATGTCTACAAGCCAAGAAATGCCAAGGAGGACTATAGGCAGCTACCAGAAACTAGGAAGCAGGCATGGAACATTCTTCCTTAGAGCCTCTAAAAAGGAACCAACTCTGCCAACAACTTGATTTCAGACTTCTGGCCTCCAGAACTGTGAAAGAATAAATTCCTGTTGTTTTAAGCCACCCGGTAATTTGTTATAATTCTGTTCTTAATTTTTGCTCACTAGTTTTAGCATTCGTTTCTTGGCTGAATTATTATGATAGTTACCAAATGTGATTTTCTAATTTTATCATTCCTTCTGCATTTACTAGTGGTCATTCTACTGTAAAGAAAAACTTTGCATCAGCTTTGTTTGTAATAGCCAAAAACTGCACACAACCCAGATGTCCATCACCAGATGAATGGATAATGCACTTGGCAATAAAAAGAAATGAACTATTGATATACTAATATGGATGCATCTCAAAATAATTATGCTGAGTAAAAGAAGGAAGACAAAAGAGTATATACTGTAAGACTCCATTTATATAAAATTATAGAAAAGCAAAATAATCTATAGTACAGCAAGCAGATCAGTGGTTGCCTGGCAACGGAGGTTGGGCAAGGTCGGGTAGAGTAATTACAATTGGGCATAAGAAAACTTTTGGGAGTGATAGATGTTTATTATCTTAACTGTTATTATGGTTTGACAAGTGCACGTGCATGCACACAAGTATATAAACACATATACATGTACATCAAAACTTATAAAATAGTATTTTTTAAATGTACCATTTATTGTATACCAATTATACCTCAATAAAACTGTTTTTTAAAAAATTAAATATGGGGCCGGCCCAGTGGCGCACTGGATAGTGCGCCGCTTGGGAAGCGCGGCGGCGCTCCCGTCCGAGGGTTCGGATCCCACATACAGACCGGCTCCCGCTCACTGGCTGAGCGAGGCACGGGAGCAACACCGAGGGTTGCGATCCCGTTGCCGGTCCCCGGTCCGGTACGCGAGGCACGGGAGCAACACCGAGGGTTGCGATCCCGTTGCCGGTCCCCGGTCCGGTACGCGAGGCACGGGAGCAACACCGAGGGTTGCGATCCCGTTGCCGGTCCCCGGTCCGGTACGGGGGCAACACTGAGGGTTGCGATCCGTTGCCGGACATGGAAAAAAGACCAAAAAAAAAAAAAAAAAAAAAAAATTAAATAGCCACGTGTGGCTGGTGGCTACTGTACTGAACAACACACATATACAAGGACAAAACCAAAAATAGGGCTGGCTGGTTAGCTCAGATGGTTAGAGCACAGTATTATAACACCAAGGTCAAGGGTTTGGATCCCCAGATCCCTGCACCAGCCTGCCGCTAAAAAAACAAATGAACAAAAAACTAAAACAAAACAGAAAATAATAGAGGGACATAACAGTGAAAAGCAAAACTGTACCTCTTAGAAGAGAACACAACGGCACCTTTATAACTTTAAAGTATAGAAAGATCTCTTCAATAAGACTCAAAAAGCTATGAACTATACAGGAATTTTTAATAAAACTGCATTAAATTCAAGTATTTTGTTCATTAATAAATATCATGAAGTGAATAGACAAGCTAAAAACTGAAAGATATTTGCAACCTCTATGACAAAGGATTAATATCCAAAATACATTAAAAACTTCTAAATAAGCAAGAAAACAATTCAAAATTAACATAGGCAAAAAATTAAAAGGTGTTTCATGAAGGGAAACCCCAAAAATATCCTACATAAACATGAAAAGGTGCTTAATCTCATTAGTAATCAGGGAAATGGCAATTAAAACCACAATGAGATACAATTTTATAACCTACAAGGCTGACATACAATGCAGTCTGACAACTCCAAGTATGCAAGAAAGTGGAGGAACTATACTCCCCCATGCAATTTGGCAATACCTAGTAAAGTCCAAGATGTACATACCCCATGACCCAGCAATTGTTCTGTTAGCACACTAGAGCAAGGTCACCAAACCTTTTCTATAAAGAACCGGAGAAATATTTTCTTTTCTTTTCTTTTCTTTTTTAAAGATAACCGGTAAGGGGATCTTAACCCTTGACTTGGTGTTGTCAGCACCACGCTCAGCCAATGAGCTAACTGGCCATCCCTATATGGGATCTGAACCCGGGGCCTTGGTGATATCAGCATCGCACTCTCCCGAGTGAGCCACGGGCCGGCCCCAGAGAAATATTTTCAGTTTTACAAAACATACAGTCTCTTTTACAACTGCTCAACTTTGCTGTTACAGCGTGAAAGTAGTTACGGACAATACATAAATAAATGATTGTGGCAGTGTCCGATAAAATTTTACTTACAATGCTGGTGGTAGCCCAATTTGGCCTATAGGCTTAGTTTACCAAACAATGACTTAGAGAAACTCAAACATTTGAACAACAACAGTAACAAAAAGACATGGACAGGAAGGTTCCCAACATAACTGTTTTTAATTATAAATAGTTGGAAAAGTAAATATCCACGAAGGATACAATGGATGAGCCTCATTTTGGCATATTTTTGCTATTAATAAGTGAAAATGAACAAATTAGACCTACATATATTAATATGAAAGAATCACTAATATCGAACCAAAAATGCAAGACCCAGAAGAATACACATAGTAAGATGTCATTTATAAGTTATAAAAAACATGCAAAATATACTGTATATTATTTAGAGATACACAGTGACATACTAACATTATAAAGAAATCTATGATTTCTAATATTAATCAAAAGTAATGACTGATTAACAAAAATGGAAAAAAATTAATTTGTACTTGACAAACAACATGGCATACAACGCTTTCATAACATGTGATGTAGCAGAAGGTGAAGGTCCTTGATAGTGAAAAATTGGAATGACCAGAGTGAAACAAAGACACAGGCTTAAAATTTTATGATTTAAGAGATTTCTTCAAATTCAGTTCTCTCTCTTCGGTCTCTTTCCATTTTTTTAAATTAATTAATTAATTAATTAATTAATTAATTTAATTTTAAGGCTAGTCAAGTGAAGCAGTGGGAGTGGAGAACAAACAAATCTGTAACTGGTTGTTATTAATCAGCTGCTAATGCCACTGCACTCAGACCAGCCTCTTTCCACTTTAAAATTAATGCAGTGGGGTCGGCCCGTGGCTCCCTTGGGAGAGTGTGGTGCTGAGAATACGATGGCCATGGGTTCGGATCCCATATAGGGATGGCCGGTTGGCTCACTGGGGGAGCGTGGTGCTGACACCACCAAGTCAAGGGTTAAGATCCCCTTACTGGTCATCTTTTAAAAACAATTAATTAATTAGTTAATTAATTAAAAAATAAAATTAATGTAATGAAAAGTAGCTGCCAAACCTAGAACCAACAATTTACGTTTAGACTAGCTTCTTCATAATTCCTTTGGTCATACTCTTAAAATGAATGCTCTAATCATCAGTTCAAATTAACAAACTAAACTTCCATATTTTACCTTCCTTTACAAATACTGCCACTGATTCCCTGTAATCCACCAGAAATTACACTTCACTTATTCCAACAGTATGCTATCTTTCTATTGACTCTCTTGATAAGACTATGATACACAGGTAAAAGCTGCACTTTGTTCACCATCTTTTTTTTTTTTTTTGTCCTTTTTGAGACCGGCCGCACTGCGCTCAGCCAGTGAGCGCACCGGCCATCCCTATATAAGATCCAACCCCGCGGCGGGAGCGCTGCTGCGCTCCCAGCGCCGCACTCTCCCGAGTGCGCCACGGGCTCAGCCCTGTTCACCATCTTCTTTAAACTATAAAAGAAGGGGGTAATAACAACACTATTTCAAATAAATAAACCTAAAAAGCCCATATAAACTTTAAAATATTATCTCTTAGAAGGCAAGCATAATAAAGGACAGTAAACCCATATATGTAAATATACATAAATTAGGTAAAAACTGTAACTTATGATCAGGAAGTAATGGAAATAAAAGAAAAATAATGACTTTTTAACAATGATATATTCATATATTCTCTCATTCTATGCAATATTCATCAAATCTCCCTACCTCAAGACAAAAATAAATCATTTTTAAAATTTTAGATAAATTAATTTCCCTTTGTTAATTTGGGAGAGATACACAAACACCAGAAAGACTAAGCTTAATATTAATTAAATAAATCAAGAAGGGCTTAGGAAGACAGAGAAGGTTAGAAAGGCCTTCACACCCATTAAGATGACTATTATTTTTTAAAAAGTGAAAAATAACTAGTATTGGCAAGGTTGTGGAGAAACTGGAACCCTCATGCACTGTTGATAGGAATGTAAAATGGTGCAGATGCTGTGAATACTGTCTGGCAATTTCTCAAAAAGTTAAACAAAGAATTACCATATGATCCAGCAATTCTACATCTAGGTTTATACCCAAAAGAATTGAAAACAGGGACACAGACACTTTTAAACTAATGTTCATAGCAGCGTTATTCACAATAGCCAAAATACGGTACAACCCAAATGTCCATCAACATATAAATTAATAAACAAAATGTGGTATATACACACAACGGAGTATCATTCAGCCTTAAAAAGAAAAGAAATCCTGACACATACTACAACATGGATGAACCTTGAAGACATTAAGTTAAGTGAAATAAGTCAAACATAAAAGGACAAACACCGCATGATTCCACTTACATGAAGTACTTAGAATAGTCAAATTCATAGGGACAGGGCCGGCCCTTGGCTCACTTGGGAGAGTGCGGTGCTGATAACACCAAGGCCACAGGTTCAGATCCCTATACAGGTATGGCCGGTTAGCTCACTTGGGAGAGCGTGGTGCTGACAACACCAAGTCAAGGGTTAAGATCCCCTTACCGGTCATCTTTAAAAAAAAAAAAAAAAAAAAAAAAAAATTCATGGGGACAAAAAGAATGGGGCTGGGAGAGGTGGAAGTGAGGAGTTACTGTTTAATGGGTACAAAGTTTGGGATGATAAACAATTTCTGGAAATAGACAGTGATGATGATTGCACAACACTGTGAATATACTTAATGCCACTAAATTGTACACCTAAAAACAATTAAAATGGTAAATTTTATGTTATGTGTATTTCATCACAATTTTTTACAGAGGAAATTTTTTAAATTAAAAAACTCTAAGAGCCAATTTATTTCATCTTTACACTCAACAAAACTCAACTAATTGTTGAGCAGCTACTCTGGGCAAGGTATTATGTAATCAACCCTAAGAGGATCAATTATACAATGAGTAAGGCAATGTCTTTGCCCCCAAGGACGTCAAGATTTAGCTGAGAGACAGATATTATAGCATACTGGTAACCCACAGTGGTCTATGTGATCTTCATAGGGATTTCATAAGGCCAAAACTATTTTTATAATAATTTTAAGAGTTTATCTGCCCTTTTCACTACATTGACATTTGAACTATTGGTACAAAAGCAATGGTTGGTAAAACTGCTGATGCCTTGACAGGAGTAAAGGCAGTGGCACCAAACTGAGCTAATAGACATTGTATTCCTCACAGCTACTCACTTACAGTTAAAAACAAAAAAACCAAGCCAGTTTCACTTAAGAATGTCCCTGCTGATGCAATAAAAAATTTTATTAAACCTCGACCTATGAATACACCTTTTTAATACTCTGTTCAAGAAAAAGGGGAGTACACATAACAGGCTTCTGTTACATACAAGGGTACTTCAAAAAGTTTTGGAGCTGGCCAATTAACTCAGTTCCTTAGAGTGAGGTGCTAATAACATCAAGGTCAAGGATTTGGATCCACACACTGGCCAGGTACCAAAAAAAAGGGCCGGCCCGTGGCTCACTTGGGAGAGTGTGATGCTGATAACACCAAGGCCATGGGTTCGGATCCCTATATAGGGATGGCCAGTTAGCTCAATTGGAGAGCATGGTGCTGACACCACCAAGCCAAGGGTTAAGATCCCCTTACCAGTCATCTTGGGGGGAAAAAAAAAGTTCATGGAAAAATTAAATTAAAATATAACTCCAATCCTTCCATGAACTTTTTGAAGACCCCTTGTTCTATGGCTATCTAAAGGAAAAGCACTTTTGATTTTCTGGGTCATGAAATGAACCAGCACATTTTTCATGGACCATCATTAGGACTGATTAAACTGTGTTAATAAGACTTGGGCATTTGTTATACATTTTCTTCAAAATGAACAAAGTGAGCTTTTCACTTCAAGAAAACTACTAGCAGTATTTGCTGCCAATGACAAATTTCTAATTGTTGCTTGAAAAACTCACATTTTGGAAAATGTGCATCCACTACAGTGAACTCCATAGCTTTCCAATACTTAAACATTTGTCTGATGACATCAGTGATACAAACACATGATTTTTTTGATGTTGCATAATGAAATGTGTCGATATTGAGAAGATGTTTATAACTAAGTGAACCATTATTTTCCAAATGACTAATGCACCATGTCACAAAATCATATATAGGTAGAAGATTCATTGAAAGTGCAAGACAGATTAACAGATCTTAATATGAGTACGAAAAGTTCATTAATAAGCTTCCAGATTCCAATTCAACTATCTTTTTTTTTTTTTTTTTTTTTTGTGACCGGTAAGGGGATCACAACCCTTGGCTTGGTGTTGCCCGCACCGCACTCAGCCAGTGACCGCACCAGCCATCCCTATATTGGATCCGAACCCGTGGCCTCGGCACTCCCAGCGCCGCTGTGCTCCCTGCGCCACACTCTCCCCAGTGAGCCACAGGGTCGGCCCAATTCAACTAATCTTAAGAAACTACCACTTCAGGGGCTGGCCGGTTAGCAAAGACGGTTAGACCACTGCCTTGTAACACCAAGGTCAAGGGTTCCCTCTACCAGCCAACCTCCAAAAAAAAATGAAAGAAACTACCACATCAGTGCAGAATATCCAGAATTATCTGAAAAGACTAATAAAATATTTTTTGCTACTACAGACATGTATAAGGCTTTTTCTTTATACACGTCAACCAAACAGCACAACAGACTGAGAGCAGAAGCAGATATGAAAATTCAGCTGTCTTCTATTAAGCTAGACATTAAAAGAAATTTCCAAAAATAATGTAAAACAATACCACTCTTCTCACCAATACTGTGGAAAAAGATGGTTTTTCATTTAAAAAAAAAAAACCCTAGCATAATGAGTTTATTATTGTTTTTAAATAAATATTTTTTAAATTTCTCATATAGCAAATAACAGCAGATGTAGCCCACATAAACAAAAGCTCTTTGGGGTCCTCAATATTTAAGAGTACAAAGGGTTCTGAGAGAAAAAAGTTTGAGAACTGTTGCTATAACCCAATATGCACTATGAAAGGATGCGCAATTCCAAAAGAAACAGAACTCTTCATAGAAGAAAACATATTGACTTGTAGTCTGTATGATGAATATATTTTTGAAACGGAATATTTCAATGTGCCCTGGATAAAGAAACAGAAAATGTGAGTAAGAAACTTAAGTGAATAGGGAGGCTGAATGTGGACCTGAAAGGGCTTGGCCTGTAGATTACAAACTGCAGAGTTTAACTTTCTTTTCTATAAAATGAGGAGCCAACTATGAATATGCGACTGAGATAATTTTTTTTAAATCTGCATTTCCTGTCAAGATGCACATATCCTCAGCATACTCTTTTTTTATTTAAGTTTTGAGGATGGAGTCAGAGGTTTAGCTGTGGTACAAAGTAAACTTTGATATTTGTCTGGAGTATAAGGCTCTAAACTGCAACATAGGAGTGAAGGCTTGGGCCGGCCCGTGGCTCGCTCGGGAGAGTGTGGTGCTGATAACACCAAGGCCACGGGTTCGGATCCCATATAGGGATGGCCGGTTTGCTCACTGGGTGAGCGTGGTGCTGACAACACCAAGTCAAGGGTTGAGATCCCCTTACCGGTCATCTTTTAAAAAAAAATAATAATAATAAATAAATAAATACATAAATTTTTTTAAAAAGGAGTGAAGGCTTGATTCAAAAAGTATATGTATGGGCCGCCCCGTGGCTCACTCGGGAGAGTGTGGTGCTGATAACACCAAGGCCATGGGTTCGGATCCCATATAGGGATGGCCAGTTTGCTCACTGGCTGAGCATGGTGCTGACAACACCAAGCCAAGGGTTAAGATCCCCTTACCGGTCATCTTTAAAAAAAAAAAAAAAAAAGTATGTGTATGTAAGAAAAACATACACATTCACATATAACAGCATGGCCCCTGCTTTACCAAAAAATGTTCAACTAATCGAGTTTATACCATAAAGTCTTTTTATCCTAAAAGTTCAAACATATGGCAAATTCATGTTGCCTCAAGTATACCACAAAACAGGACTCTAAAAAGTTCTGTGTCTAATCTTCCTCTATCTTGTTGCTTTGCTCTCTACTTCTAGTTGCCCTGCAGTCAATAATATAACATATTTCTAGAATATACAATGCTCTCAGTTCTACCCTGCCTACACAAAAACAAGATAAATACATAATAGAAACCCTTGGGATTGAATAGGAAACGCCTACGACAGGCCTAGTGGTTGGTCTTTGAGTCAATCAAATAATTCTTGGCAGAAAGCCAAGCAAATGAAAAACAGACTTTGAAACCAGATAGCCTACAATCTACAATACTTTTCTAAAAATGTCCTGTATTTGACAAATCTTTACCGCTCATTTCTGTCTCTATTCCTCTGCTGAAAATAAAGCAACTTTATCATGCTACCATATACAAGAGGTTTTTTTTTTTCTTTTAAGCAGAAGAGTATAATCTTCTTTTCTCTACAAAGATGCACGTCATTTATTCACAGCAATAAATAAAGAACTATAATCCTGTATGATAATATATGCTGGGTACAGAAATAGACTGCTTTACAAAACATTTAAAACTAAGATTTAACTACAACTACACCGAATTTTTAAATATGAAGATCACTGTTTCCTTTTAGTATACAGAATTCCTTACCTTTTGCTACTTTGATTGACATTTACAACTTAGAGGTACTTTTAACTCAGAACTGTTGAGAACTATCTCGAAGCAATTAGCTAAGGCAAGTACCAAACAAAAATAAAAATAAAAAGTTTCAGAGTCAGCAACACATTCCGCGCTTTTATTTTTCATAAGCAATACAAACTTATGATCCTAAAACATCTTATGATCACCACAATAGAATTCCTTCCAAGACTTCAAGTTATTGGATGATTACATTTCAGCCCTTCTAAATTAGCTTACAATTATTCCAACCACCAGCCATCCGGGGTCAAATTGGAAAACTGACACCACCGGTAGGAGGCAACCGAGAGGAACAAGACAAAATTATGACAGTTTCTAAGGAAACACTCCAATTTTTTCCATCCCTAACTTCCTTTGCCTGGCCCAAGAGTAACATGATTTCAATTTATCTCTTGGCCAAAATCTGGCGCCAGGTTTCAAACACTTTTTCGCTGGCTGACACCAAAGTGAAGCAGCGAAAGGAGACAGGACTGCCTCCCATTGATCGTTGGAGGGTGGAAATAAAGCGAGGATCGGTTGCAGGGAGACAGCAAATCCTTTTCCCAAGGCCACTTTGTTTGCCCGAACCTCCACCCTGAAAAGCGCTATTCGACAAGAGATGCATCTTCACTTCTATCAATTTTCACTTTGACTGCGCTCTCCGTGCTGGAGGCATACGCGACACTGGTGCTATAAAAGCCCCGAACTGCCTGAAAAAGAGGCGGGCGCCAAAACAAGCCAGGGAACTTACCCAGTTTCTTCCACATGGCGAGGTGACAAGCGAGGAAGCCTTTGCGGATAGCAGCGCAAACCTTCGCCGGCTCGGACGAGGTGAAACCTTTCTGCTTCTTAATGAATCCCCATAAGTGCTCCCGGGCAAACTGTGCCGCCTCCCGCCCGCCGTGCCCGTCGCACACGGCGAAAAAGGCCACAGAGGAACGACGGCGGCAGCAGCGGCCGGGAGCCGGCGAGGCCCTGGCGTCCGGGGGAGGGTCGCGAGCTTCCCCGGCTGCCACCGCTGGGCCTTTCTCCGAGACTTCGCTGCCAGGAAGAACAGGCGGTGACGGCTGTGAGGGACAGAGCGGCCGCCGCGGCGAGGGCTTTTCTTCAGCCGTCGGCTCGGGCTCCACAACGATCTGTGTAACGTCCTCCATGTACTTCCTCCCGCCCTGGTCGGAGAAGACGCTCACTCCCAGCGAGTACAGCCCCGCCATGGCCGGCTGGCCGGGATCCCGCCGGTCCCACACAGCCCGCCGAATCCGGCGGCGGGAGACACACTCGGCGACAGCCGGCCAACTATTGTTTATCTTCGACGACGCCGAGAGAGAGGAGGGGGCGGTCCCGGAGGGGGGGTGGCGCGCGATGTCTGGGCTTGTCCGCGAGAACTGGGCCGGAGAGCTGGGGCGAGAGGAGCCGCGCAGCTGCGCCTGCGCACTGCGCATCCCCCGCCTGCCCGCGCCCACCACACAAATCAGGCGTTCTCACTGGCTGTCGTCACTCAGCTCTCTGGGCCCGACCAATCCGGAGTCGAGCGGAGTGAACCCGCCCTCCGCCCCCAACCTTCGCTCCTCCTTGTAACGGCCGCGCTCCCTCCTCCTGCTGCGAGAGCTGGGCCCGCGCCTAGTCTCTAATGTTCATCCCTCGCCGTGGGCTTTTGAGTTCTCCGGGTTTTCCGCAGTTGCTGAGCACTTAGAAGTAACTTGGCCTGTCACCTTTTTATTCGGTCCCTGAGATCGTCATGCGGCCTACAGCTCTTCGCGTGCCGCTGCTCTCTTTGCGGGAAAAGCGGTCTAGTTTCGGGCCTCCCGCTAGTATTGGGAATGTGGGGGAAAAGATTTCACCTTCCACTCCTTGAAGTGAAATGGCGGGAAACCCTTCGGAAGATCGTTTGGAAACAGGCTGGAAAAAGTGTGGCACCCTTGAAGTATATTTGGGTGGGATGTAGCCGACTGAGAATTGAGGAGGGAGGCAATTCAATTTTGTTGCTAAGAAAACTTGGGGAATTTTCGAGACCAGCAGCTGCACGGTCTCGTTTCACGTAACTAATTATGTCAGAGACTTAAGAGGGCCAAATTTTAACTAATTATTAACAGATCTTTTCCGCTTTCGTTAAACGTAGTACTTTTCCCAAATAGCCCTCGATACAGCATTTTATTCCTGCGGTATTACTTCAAAATATTTGAAAATAGCTTACAAAAACTTCTGCCAAGAGCTCCAGTACTCTAACTGTGGTTTTCGTCCCCTTTCCTATTTGCCCAGTAGGTCACAGTCCAAGCGCTAAAACCTTCGTGCGGATTTCCAACGGAACTAAAATGAACCTCAGTGGATAAATTAGCATGTTCTCAGTAGTAAACGTTTTTCTAGTGAATCAATTTGAAATTCGTTTTTTCCATTTTTGGCTACTTCATCACCTCTCCTATATGCTCTTTCCTGTCTGTACAGCCTTTGAGGTTTACACTTTTTTTTTTTTCCTTTGGCGGATGGCTGGTAAGGGGAACCGAACCCTTGACTTTGGTGTTAAAAGAGATTTTTCAAATGGGATGATACTAGTATGGGGATGGGGAAAATGTACATACAAAGTTGGCACAAGAAATGCCAATAGACATCATTCTTTAATAAAAATATAAAGCAAAATTGACTCAAGAAAATGTAGAAAATCTGAATATATCAATTAAATAAAAATGAAAATGTAGACAAGGATATTCTCTACCCCAAAACGCACTAGACAAGATGGTTCCAGAGCATTAAAATGCTTGGGGAAAAATCCCAGCCTATTTTGAGAGGCGATCATAACCCTGTTAGCAAAACCTAACAATAATAACTCTAAAAGGATAGCTGTAGACCATAATTTATAACTAGGAATACAAAAATTCCTAAATGAAATATTAGCAATTATAATCTAGCAGCCTCCATACCACAAGACCTACAAGAGGACAGATTATGTAGCCTGTATTATTCATCTTAAACAGTTTACCCACCTTTGACCCAAGAAATTATCAAAAGATACAGGCATACCTTGGAGATATTGTGGCTCCAGTTCCAGACCACCACAATTAAGAGAATATGGGAAAAAAGCAAGTCACATGAATTTTTTGGTTTCCCGGTACATATAAGAGTTATGTTTAGAGGAAAGATTAGTGAGAAATTGGTAAAAGACCACAAAAAAAGATAATATTTTGTAATGATAAATATAGTAATAAAAAAGTTATTTTTACATTATCCTGTAGTCTATTACATGAGCAATAGCATTATGTATAAAAAAAGTACTCAAGAAAAAAGAATTTTTTAAAAGGACATACCTTAATTTAAAAACACTTTATTGCTAAAAAATGCTAATCATCATTTGAGCGTTCAGTGAGTTGTAATCTTTTTACTGGTAGAGGGTCTTGCCTCGATGTTGATAGCTGCTGACTGATCAGGGTGATAGTTGCTGAAAGTTGGGGTGGCTGTGGCAATTTCTTAAAATAAGACAATGAGGTTTGCTGCATCAGTTGACTTTCACAGATTTCTCTGTAGCATGGGATGCTGTTTGACAGTATTTTACCCACGCAGAATTTCTTTCAAAATTGGAGTCAATCCTCTCAAACCCTGCCAATGCTATGTCAACTAAGTTTATGCAGTATTCTAAATCATTTGTTGTCATTTCAATGTTCACAGCATCTTCATCAGAAGTAGATTTCATTTCAAGAAACCACTTTCTTTTTTTCTTCATAAAAAAGCAACTCCTCGTTCGTTAAAGTTTCATCATGAGATTGCAGCAATTCAGTCATATCTTCTGGCAACACTTCTAATTCTAGTTCTCTTGCTATTTCCACCACATCTGTAGTTACTTCCTCCACTGAAGTCTTGAACCCATCAAAGTCATCCATGAGGGTTGAAATCAACTTCTTCTAAACTCCTGTTAATGTTGACATTTTGATCTCCTCCTATGAATCATGAATGTTCTTAATGGCATCTAGAATGGTGGATCCTTTCCAGAAAGTTTTCCGTTTACTTTGCACAGATCCATCGGAAGAGTCACTATCTATGGCAGCTATAGCTTTACGAAATGTATTTCTTAAATAATAAGACTTGAAAGTTGGGCTGGCCCGGTGGCGCACAGCTACAGTGCGCCGCTTGGGAGCGCGGTGGCACTCCCGCCGAGGGTTCGGATCCCACATACAGACCGGTTCCTGCTCACTGGCTGAGCGAGGTGTGGGAGCAACGCTGAGGGTTGCGATCCCGTTGCCGGTCCTGGTCCGGTACGGGCGCGACACTGAGGGTTGCGATCCGTTGCCGGACACGAAAAAAGACAAAAAAAGGAAAAATAAATAAATAAATAAGACTTGAAAGTCAAAATTACTCCTTGATCCATGGGCTTCTGAGTGGATGTTGTGTTAGAGGCATGAAAACAACATTAATCTCCTTGTACGTCTCCAGAGCACTTGGGCGACTCAGTGCATTGTCAATGAGCAGTAATATTTTGAAAGGAATCTTTTTTTCTGAGCAATAGGTCTCAACAGTGGGCTTAAAATATTAAGTAAGCCGTGCTGTAAACAGATGTGCTGTCATCCAGGCTTTGTTGTTCCATTTATAGAGCACAGGCAGAGTAGATTTAGCATAATTCTTAGGGGCCCTAGGATTTTCATAATGGTAAATGAGCGTTGCTTCATTAGCCCCTAACAAGAAAGCCAGCCTGTCTTTAGAAGCTTTGGAGTCAGGCATTGACTTCTCTCTACCTATGAATGCCCTAGATGGCAACTTTTTCCAATATGAGGCTGTTTCGTCTACATTGGAAGTCTGTTGTTCAATGTAGCCACTTTCATCAATTATCTTAGGTAGATCTTCTGGATAACTTTCGCTGCAGCTTCTACATCAACACTTGCTGCTTCACCTTTCACTGTTACATTATGTAGATGGCTTCTTTCCTTAAACCTCATGGGCCAGTCTCTGCTAGCTTCAAACGTTTCTTCTGCATATTCCTTACCACTCTCAGCCTTCAGAGAATTGAAGCGAGTTAGGGCTTTACTCTGGATTAGGTTTTTTTTTGTGTTTGCTGTGCAGAGGCTTTTTAGTTTGATATAGTCCCATTTGTTTATTTTTCCTTTGGTTGCCCGTGCTTTTGGGGACATATTCATGAAGTCTGTGCCCAGCCCTATTTGCTGAAGGGTTTCTCCTATGTTTTCTTTAATAAGTTTTATTGTTTCGGGGTGTATATTTAAATCCTTGATCCATTTTGAGTTGATTTTAGTACATGGTGAGAGATGTGGGTCTAGTTTCAATCTCCTGCAAATGGATATCCAGTTATCCCAGCACCCTTTGCTGAAGAGGGAGTCCTGACCCCAGTGAATAGGCTTGGTGCCTTTGTCGAAGATCAAATGGCAGTAAGTGCGTGGGTTGATTTCTGGGTGTTCTGTTCTATTCCATTGATCAGTGTCTCTGTTTTTGTACCAGTACCATGCTGTTTTGGTTATTGTGGCTTTGTAGTATAGTTTAAAGTCAGGTAGAGTAATACCTCCAGCTTTATTTTTTTTTGCTCAGCGTTGCTTTGGCTATTCTTGGTCTTTTGTTATTCCAGATAAATGACTGTATAGTTCTTTCCATTTCTGAGAGAAATGTCATTGGAATTTTGATGGGGATTGCATTGAATTTGTATATTACTTTGGGTAGTATAGTCATTTTCACTATATTGATTCTTCCAATCCAGGAGCATGGGATGTCTTTCCATCTTTTTGTATCCTCTCTAATTTCTCTCAGGAGTGGTTTATAGTTCTCGTTATAGAGATTTTTCACGTCCTTAGTTAGTTCAATTCCTAGGTATTTTATTTTTTTGGCGACTATTGTGAATGGGCAGGCTTTCTTGATTTCTCTTTCTGCTTGTTCACTATTGGTGAATAGAAATGCTACTGATTTTTGTGTGTTGATTTTGTATCCTGCTACTGTGCTGAACTCTTTTTTCACGTCTAAGAGTTTTTTAATAGATGATTTGGGCTGTTTGATATATAGGATCATATCGTCTGCAAACAGGGACAGTTTGACTTCATCTTTTCCAATCTGGATGCCCTTTATTTCCTTCTCTTTTCTGATTGCTCTGGCTAATACTTCCAATACTGTGTTGAATAGGAGTGGTGAGAGTGGGCATCCTTGTCTGGTTCCTGTTCTTAAAGGAAAAGCTTTTAGTTTTTCCCCATTCAGGATGATATTGGCGGTGGGTTTATTATATATGGCTTTGATTATGTTGAGATACTTTCCGTCTATACCTAATTTATAAAGGGTCTTTGTCATGAATGAGTGTTGGATCTTATCAAATGCTTTTTCGGCATCAATAGAGATGATCATATGGTCCTTGTGTTTGATTTTGTTAATATGGTGGATCACATTTATTGATTTGCGTATGTTGAACCAACCTTGCTTCCCTGGGATGAATCCCACTTGATCGTGGTGAATGATCTTACATATGTGCTGTTGTATTCTGTTTGCTAATATTTTATTGAGGATTTTTGCATCTATATTCATCAAGGATATTGGATTAGGTTTTGATTAAAGGAAATGTGGCTGGTTTGATCTTCTATCCAGACCACTAAAACTTTCTTCATATCAGCAAGAAGTCTGTTTCACTTTCCTATCATTTGTGTATTCACCAGAGTAGCATTTTTTATTTCATTTAAAAACTTTTCCTTCGCACCAGTTTCCTTCACAGCTTGGCCGTTTGGTGCAAGAGGCCTAGCTTCCAGCCTATCTCGACTTTCAACATGCCTTCCTTAATAAGCTTAATTATTTCTAGCTTTTCATTTAAAGTGAGAGACATGCAACTCTTCTTTCACTTAAGCACTTAGAGGCCATTGCAGGGTTATCAATGGGCCTAATTTTAATATTGTTGTTTCTCAGGGAATAGGGAGGCCTGAAAAGAGGGAGGGAGATGGCGGACAACTGGTCAGTGAAGCAGTCGGAGTCCACACAACATTTATCGATTAAGTTTGCTGTCTCATATGGAGGAGGTTGATGGCACCTCAAAACAATTACAATAGTAACTTCTTTATTTATTTTTTGCAGCTGGCTGGTATGGGGATCCAAACCCTTGATCTTGGTGTTAGTAGGCTGCTCTCTAACCAATTGATCTAAACAATAGTAACTTTAAAGATCATTGATTACAAATCACCATAACAGATATAATAATAATAATAAAGTTTGAAATATTATGAGAATTACCAAAATATGACACAGAGACACAAAGTGAGCACATGATGTTGGAAAAATAGTGCCAATAGACTTCCTTGACTCAGGGTTGCCACAAACCTTCAATTTGTAAAGAATGCAATATCCACAAAGTTCAATAAAATGACATATACCTGTAATTCCATCATGCTTTATAATCCTTTTCATCTCAGTCACAACCAGTAGCCTCTGGGTCATCCATCGTACCCTGCCTAGTATCTTCATACTACTCTCTACTTCTGTTAATCTGATTTCATATCCCACTCTTCAAGAACCATCCTAACCATTTCACTCCACACTTTAGATTTCAACTTCTGTTATTAGCCAGTTCCCCTTTATTCTTAGCTTCCTCTCTAAATGTTCCCATCAACTTCTCATTCCAACCGAAACTTGGTTTATCACCAAGCAAAAATACCTCTCTTGCAACTTTTCAAATGCAGGAGGTTATTTTTCCTCTCACATGCATTTTCATCTTATGGCCTGCTCCTCATGTTGCCTCCAAATCACTTCTGTTCCTTCCTCTTTCGAAAACCCAAGTTCTGGGCCGGCCTGGTGGCGCACTGGAGAGTGCGCCGCTTGGGAGCGCCGCGGCGCTCCTGCCGAGGGTTCGGATCCCCATACAGACCGGTTCCCGCTCACTGGCTGAGCGCGGTGCAGGCGCAACACCGAGGGTTGCGATCCCATTGCCAGTCAGTAAAAAAGACAAAAAGAAAAACAAAAAAAAAACCCAAGTTCTTTTAAAGCTAATGAAAGTACTCTAAGATGTTGTTGCCTACTGATCTCTGGTAACTCTCCCCTCAGTTATTCAAGGCCCACTGTCTTCCTTTCTTCCACTATTCTTGTCACTTCTCAGCCACTTTGTTTTTCAAAATATTATCCACATTTTCCATACAACACTTTGGCTCCACAGTTCCTCATCCTCCTCTTCATGGTGAAGTGCCCTTGCTATCAAAAGCAACCCCTCCAATTGTGTCCTTTCTCCTCTCTCCTTTTCAAGAGCTTTGCTCCAACAATTATCCTCTCTTGCTCTTGCCTCATCAATTTCTCCTTTTCTACTGGGTCATTTTCATTTGCATACAAACATATTCTGATTTCTATCTTAAACAAACAAACAAAAAACTACTTTGATTCCTTATACTGTCCCATTTCTCTGGTCCCCTTCACAGCAAAAATTTTTGGAAGACTTCTGTCTGGATACTATTTCCAATTCTTACCTCATAGTTTCTCCTAAACCTATTCCAATCAGACAATCCACATCTAAAACTGCTTTTATGGCATAACAAGACCTCTCCATTTCCAAAGCTAATGACAACTTTTCTGTTCCTCTTTTTGACTTCTGATCTAACTGAAGTAGCAAGTCAAACCATTGCTTCCTTCTAGAAACTTTCTTCTCTTGGCTTTTAAGAGGCCATACTTTCCTGGTTTTCTTCCTAGCTCATTGACTGACTACCCCTTCTTATTTTCCTTTGCTAATTTCTCTCCAGCTCGACCTCAGATTGTTGAGAGAGCCCCCAGAACTTTATCCTGTGCACTCTTCCTAGGTAATGTCATCTACGACCATGGCTCTAAAATTATCTGCTAATGACTCCCAAATTTATGTCTCTACTTCTAACCTTTACCCTGAATCCCAGACTCTATATACAACTTCATACTTTACAGTTCCATATAGATGTCTAATGGGAATTTCATCTTAATATGGCCAAAACAAACTTGATTTCTTCCCCATATCTCCTCCTCCCTCAGTCTTGCCCATGTTAGTAAATGGCATCACCATCCACCGCACTATGCAGCCAAAAAACTTAGGAGTTAGTTTTTATTCCTCTCTTTCCTTCATTTTGTTCCCCTTCTCCCTGCCAATTTCCATCCTTCTAATTCATCAGCAAATCCTTTTGACTAAATCTTCAAAATCGACACTGAGCCCAGCACTTCTCACTACCTCCACCACTACCATCCTGGTCCAAGCCGCTATTACCTCTTACCTGGACAATAGCAGCCTTTTCATAAATCTCCTTTCATTTATATTTTTGGTCCTCTGCAATCCTTTTCCCACTAGCTACTACACTGATCTTTTAAAAACCATAAATCAGATCAAGTAATTCCCTTATTCAATATACTCCATGGCTTCCCATTCCATTTAAAATAACATGCAAACTCCTTATGAAGGCCTACATCACCTAGAAGTATAACACTTTTCTCTACCCCACTACCCTCTAGCCTCACTGGCCTTCTTTTTGTTCCTTGAACACACCAAGCTATTAGAAGCCCTAGACCTTTTTGCATTAGCTGTTCCCTCTCCTTGGAATACTCTCCCCAACAGATTTACAAGGCTGACTTCTTGCCATTCACATTTTACTTTAAACATTAAAGGACTTTCCTAGCCATTCAATCTAGAGTAACCACCCAAAATCTCCCTATCACATAACCCTATTTTAATTCTCTGCAGAGGACTTCTCACCATCTGATCTTGTTTCTTTATTTATATATTTGTTTAGTGTTTGTCATTCCAAATTAGAATATAGGCTCCACACAAATAGGGAATTTGTCTTTGTCATGGCTGAATACTCTGAGCCTGGGACAAAGAGTTGTTATGTGAATTAATTAGTTGGCTAATCAATTCACTTAGCAAGAAATGTACACAACTGACATGAGGAAAACTATGCAACTTTACTAAAGAAAAAAAAAAAAAGAAGCCCTAAATAAATGAAAAAATATACCATGTGCCTAGATGAGAAAACTCAATTTGTCCCAAATTAATCTACAAATTTATTATAATTTTAATCAAAATTCTAATTGGATTTTTTTTTTTTTTACTTGACAAGTTGACTCTAACATTTATCTGGAAGAAAAAATGGATAAGAATAGTCAAGATGTTATTGAAAAAGAACGTGGTTAGTTGCCCTTCAGATATCAGAATATCCTTTATAGGTGACACTGACAGAGAAGTGACCAAATGGATGACTAGAGTAGAAGAGAGTCCAGAAATGGATCAATGTATATATGTGACAGTATATAATGGATGTGGCATTTCAAATAATTGGGGAAATGATTGATTATTCACTAACTGATGTTAGGACAACTGGCTACACCTTTGTTGGGACAACTTCTATCCTTGGTGGTGGGGGAGGAAGGTCAAGTCCTTAAGTCATACCACATTTAGGGGCCGGCCCGTGGCTCACTCGGGAGAGTGCGATGCTGATAACACCAAGGCCATGGGTTCGGATCCTATATAGGGATGGCTGGTTAACTCACTGGCTGAGCATGGTGCTGACAACACCACACCAAGGGTTCCCCTTACTGGTCATCTTTTAAAATAAAATAAAATAAAATGACAGGTGGATGAAAGAGCAAAGATTAAGGAAAAAAATATAAAAGTCCAAAAAGAAACAATGAAATATTTTCACCTATCAGACTGGCCAAAAACTTTTTTTTTTTTTTTTCCTTTTTTGTCTTTTTTCGTGACCGGCAACGGATCACAACCCTCAGTGTTGCACCCATACCGGACCGGGACCGGCAACGGGATCGCAACCCTCGGTGTTGCCCCCGCACCTCGCTCAGCCAGTGAGCGGCCGGTCTGTATGTGGGATCCGAACCCTTGGCAGGAGCGCCACTGCACTCCCAAGCAGCGCACTGTAGCAGTGCGCCACTGGCCAGCCCGGCCAAAAACTTTTTAAGTTTACTAATTTACAGAGCTAAGAAAGGTGTGGGAGACAAGCACTCTCATAAGCTATTTGTGAAAATGTAATTTGATATTACTATCACATCAATTGAAGTTTAAACTACACATATTCTTTGGGCCGGCCCGTGGCTCACTCGGTAGAGTGCGGTGCTGATAACACCAAGGCCATGGGTTCGGATCCCATATAGGGATGGCCGGTTTGCTCACTGGCTGAGCATGGTGCTGACAACACCAAGCCAAGGGTTGACATCCCCTTACCGGTCATCTTTTAAAAAAGAAAAAAAAAAAAAAAAAAAGAACTACATATATTCTTTGACCTAGAAATTCCACTGCTAGGAATTTACCATACAGGCATCTTTGCAAAAGGTACATATACAAGGATTTTCACAGCAGCATCTGTTTATAATAGTAAATAAATATATTTAAAATACTAGAAGAAAATACGAGATAAAATATCCCTAAAAAATCTTTCAAACTTTCCTTTGTTATATTTTCAGTAGTTTTATGCTTAAAATGTCCTTTTTACTTCTAAGATCAGTTAAATATGACTAAAACTTTATGTTTTCTTCTAGTGGTTAAAATGTGTTTTTACATTAAGTTTATCTGGAATTATTTTGACATAAAGTGAATTTGTTTTCTTTTTAATTTTGGCAGCTGGCCGGTACAGGGATTGAACCCTGGCCCTTGGTATTATCAGCACCATGCTCTAGCCAACTGAGATAACAGGCCAGCTAAAGTGAATTTTAATTTCTTTCAGATAGGTATGTTTCCCAATTATCTTTTGTAAAATGACCCATAATAATCGATTGGTTAGTGATATTCCCTTTATTAGATAGCAAGTTTTTATATCCCCTTGGATCTACTTCAGGGTTAACTAGTCTCATCCACTGATTTGTTGATTTAGGAATCAATCGCATCTCGCTTTTAACTATTGAGTTCAAAATTAATCAAACATACACTCTAAGAATTAATGAGAAGCAAAATAAGAATCTACAGCCATGTGCTGCATAACAACATTTTGGTCAATGATGAGCCACATATACAATGGTTGTTGGAACAATAGGCCATACTATATAACCTAGGCATGTAATAAGCTATACACTATCTAGGTTTGTGTAAGTACATTCTATGATGTTCACAGAATGATGAAATTGCCTAATGACGCATTTCTTAGGATGTATCCCTGTCATTAAGAAACACATGACCGTAATTAATTTGCTATTGTTTTTTCCCATAGCTAGAAAATATCACTGATATCTACCAAGTAGTAGTCCATTTGTTCATCTATTAGAACCGCTCTGTGTATTTATAACTGATTGATAATGCATCTCAAGAGGTTAAATTCTGCAAACCTGCCTTTCCTCTTACCCTGTTGTTTTTGCAACTCAGTATTTAAAAAAATAATCAGTTTGATCTGACTACCACTGTCTCATTTATTGTGTCAAATTTATCGTGTGTAAATTGGTGGGAAACAAAATTAGAATCCCTGCTGCCATAGTCCCAAAAGTGTCAAGCCTATGTGTGTTCTCAATTAGCCATGGAAATTCAATCCATCATGTTTTCTACTAGTTTCTGAGTCATTAAAGTGGGAAGAACATTCATAACTTTTCTCTTCAGTTAGCTCTGCTTATACACTTAGTTTAGGCTTTTCTCTAAAGGGATGGCCTATATTTATTGCTTTATTGCTTTTCCTTGATGAAAAATTCCCTTTTTCTCACTTACTGAAAATTTAAACAAAAGCTATTTGTTTAAATAATTTGGAAAAAGCATTTTTTTCTTGAAGAAGTAATTACTGTGGTTTAGTTTTATTCAGCAGTACTATTTACTAGATTTCTGTTGGAAAAGGTTTTAAACCCCAAATACTGTGCCATTCAGAATTTTAAACAAAATCAGGGAAGACCACCTTTAACATAGAAACCAGTAAAATTTAAACATTAAATTTGTTTTCAGGGGCTGGCCGGTTAGCTCAGTTGATGAGAGCATGCTGCTGATAACATCAAGGTCCCGGGTTCGGTCCCTGTACTGGCCAGCCACCAGAAAAATTTTGGTTTCTGAGCTAGCGCAGGAGCATATTATTTTAGAACACTCACTGCCTCCACTGTGCTGAGCTGTAAGACACAACATTTTTTTTTCCCCACATTTTCTGCCTCCAAGTCTGTGAGACTTGAGCAAACTTAGAAGCAACTTCAGAACTTTTAAAGGTGAGCTATTAAATCGCCTATTTAAAGAGGGGAAGCTTGTATTTTTAAATAAATATTGCCAAACTAGCAAGAGGAGTCAATACCCTATAATTTGCTTTTGATATAATCCTTTTTTTTTTAAGTCCATTCTTTTTGATTCTACCAGTATTTTTTTTTTCACTTTTATTTATATTTATTTTTATGGAGTAGAGTGTGTTGTTTCAATACATGCATTGATTCACTTAGGGTAGATAGCATAGTTTTATCCCTATTAGTTCATCTTTCCTCCTCCCCACCCCCACCCCACCTCTGGGAACCATTATTCTTTTTTTTTTTTTAAAGATGACTGTTAAGGGGATCTTAACCCTTGGCTTGGTGTTGTCAACACCATGCTCAGCCAGTGAGCCAACTGGCCATCCCTATGCAGGATCCGAACTTGTGGCCTTGGTGTTATCAGCACCGCACTCTCCCAAGTGAGCCACAGGCCGGCCCTGTAACCATTATTCTACTCTCTACTTTTTTTTTTTTAACACTTAAAGATTAACATTCTTATTGCAAAAAGAACTCTTAAAAATGAATTAGAAAAAGCTAGCCAGAAATTTGGTGAAGGACATGAGCAGACAAGTCACACATCCCAAAGAAACACAAGTAGTTAATAAATACATTCTAGGATCTGGTTGCAGACAGGCTTGACCTGGATCTCAGGACCCACGGGCCTCAGCTGGCTCCATCACTTGCCTGGATGTTGATATAATCCTTATTTTTTTCCCCAGGGTATTGTTTCATTAGACAAATCCCAAGAATTTCCCCCCAGCATGTGCTTTAACAGAAAAGTATATTTCATTTCCTAGCTGTTTAGCTTGGCACAAATTACTTAGTACCTACCTCCTAAATTGTAAAAAAAAAAAAAAGATAATGCATGGAAAATGTCCAGGATAGTGCCTGCATATAATAAGAATTCAAGAAATATTAGCTCTTATCACTGTTATTAATAATTTATTTCTTTTCTTTTTTTCTTATTATATGCAGGCACTATCCTGGACATTTTCCATGCATTATCTTTTTTTTTTTTTTTTTCCAAAAGATGACCAGTAAAGAGATCTCAACCCTTGGCTTGGGGTTGTCAACACCATGCTCAGCTAGTGAGCCAACCAGCCATCCCTATATAGGATCCGAACCTGTGGCCTTGGTGTTATCAGCACCTAATAATTTATTTCACTGGCCAGCTGCCAAAAAATTTTTTCTATTAAGTTTCTTGATTAAATTTTCTCAATAGTTTTATTTTTCACTTTGTTCTTCTATAATCTGGCCTCTAACCTCTTTCCCTTTCTGAACCAGCCACTTTTTACCTCCTGATTACCAAATTCAATCCCAGTTCTCTTGCTCATTGACCAGTCTGCTTCATTTGAGTTTTCACCACACCTATACATACATACCTTAAACATTTTAACTTATATTAACACATTCATTTGCCAATATTTTTGGTGTAGGGTCAAGACTTTGAATGAGTCCACCATTTGGAATTCAGCATCCCTTCCTCCTCTATAACCACATCAACAGAGCATCTCTTATGACTTCCAGTTTTGACTTTTTTTTTTTTTAAAGATGACCAGTAAGGGGATCTTAACCCTTGACTTGGTGCTGTAGGACCAGGCTCTCCCAAGTGAGCCAACCGGCCATCCCTATATAGGGATCCGAAACTGTGGCCTTGGTGTTATCAGCACCACACTCTCCCAAGTGAGCCACAGGGCAACCCCAGTTTTGACTTCTTCAAAGTGGCACAAGAACTTAAAAACATACACAAATTGCTCTCAATACAGAATCCCTCTGGATTTTATGACTTCCTTACCCAGCCATTAATCTTTTACAGTATGCTTACCTGTACCTCATTGACAGCAATTTTTTAAGTTGTTTTGCCTTTATTGAGTCTTTCCAAAGTATTCAATTTATTTTCATAGACAGAACTTATTTTTCTCCCACTCATATTTCATGTCATGTAACCTTTAATTAAATATGTAATTAAAACCAGAACAACTGGAACAAACAGGTTTGTGAACAAGCAGTAATGTCTGGCTGTGTCAGAGGGTTGAAGTCTATCCCCAAGGGTTCAGCACACACTGGGTTTCAGTGTCTTTTTTAGAAGCAATGAAAAGCATTGATTAACTAGGTATATCATTTAAGTGGTGATTGGTGGAAAGAGCTTCTATTGTGAAATTATTCTTGTACGGGCTTTAATGAAAAATTAGGTGAAGTCAAAGGATTCACAGATAATGAGACTATCTTTGTAATGAGAATATTGTCGCTTACTTTGCCTATTTACATACAATTAACTAAAAATCACATAAAGAATGTTCTGATACTCTAGTGGACATTTCATTTTTTCTGTCCAGCATCCATTCACTCCTCTTTTGGTAAAATGATACAGTGATTTTCTTCTGGGTAATTACTCCCTCCCCACTCTCAAACTATGTGATTGGGTAGAATTGGTCCCAGCCCCAGTTCTGGGAGAGGGACGACGGGATTATGCCAGTCAATACATTCCATCTCCGTGGCCTTAGTGGTGGGTTCATTAATGAACTCATAGCGTAATCAGAAGTCAGTGAGGACATTTGCTGGGGCTTCTTGGAGAGGAAAGCTTTTTCTTAAAAACAGAGCTACTAGAAGAGAAACTAACTCTTCCTCAGGACTTGGTGTTCTTTTTTTTTTTTTTTTTTTTTTTTAAAAAGATGACTGGTAAGGGGATCTTAACCCTTGACTTGGTGTTGTCAGCACCACGCTCAGCCAGTGAGCCAACCGGCCATCCCTATGTGGGATCCGAACCCGCGGCCTTGGTGTTATTAGCACCGCACTCTACCGAGTGAGCCACGGGCCGGCCCAGGACTTGGTGTTCTATAAATGTGAAGTTGGGACTGCTCCAGCCATTCTGGTACCAGAAGGAGAATCATCCTAAAGATGAAGGTAACACTCAGAGGAAGAAGACGTGGGAGCTAGGTCCTAGTGACATTATTTGAACTTTGAATAAAGTCATGACCATCCCTAGACTTACAACAGTCTTTTCAGTTTCCTTTTCTAATGAAACCAGTTTGCTTTGGGTTTTTCTTCACTTACAGAAAAAAATCTTCATTAACACAGACAGAAATCTCGTGTTCCTCCATGTTAGGGAGCTGAGAATGGACTGTAACTAGCATGATCAGTCTTGTTTGTTTGGGCTGTAAACTATCCTGTATTCCTCTGTGTTGCTGTGATTTTTTTCATCCCATGTGATCTAAGATTTCTGCATCTTTGTGTGCCTTTTTGATATGTCCTAGTCTTCATTTATGTACTAAGCCAGGACACAGTTTTTATATATTGAGACTTTATTTACTGATTTCTTTGTAGCAGGAAATTATTTTTACATGTTTACTGGTTTTCCACACCCAGAAACTCCTATTCCCTCATGACCCTTACCTCACTGAAGGACATTTGGGGTTATGCTTTAAGAAAGTGATGTTAGAGGGAAAAAAAGTTAAACATTTGGCTTTTTTGTTTCAAAAATCTAGGTCCTGGTATTCAAAAATATACAACTCAGAGCCAGTTTTTTGTGCAATGAAGGTGATAAAGATTTTACAAACTCACAAGAAGACATATGCAAGGATGTTCATTGCACCATTGTTTGAAAGAGCAAAAATTGGAAACATGCATCAATCGTGGAATAGATAAGAAAATGTGGTAAATTTATATAACTGGAATCGCATCAGTTTGTTAGAGCACAGTGTAATAACACCCAAGTCAAGGGTTCAGCTCCTGTTACTCGCCAGCCGCCAAAAAAAAAAAAAAGTTCTTGGAATAGCAGTTAGAAGGAATGTTCTTTTAGGAATAGTGTATCAGACATTGGTTGACTGGCCCATCAATCATTCCTAACTTCTTTCTCCATTTCGCCACCTTCTCTGTAGTGCTGAAAAGGTAAACTACCTCCTATACCAAACTTCATTGCACCTAGGCTATGGAAAAATAATGATTAATGAGATATAAATGAAAGTTTATTGGGGGATTCTGGAGAAAACTGCAGCTGGCACTGCCTTTTTCCCCCTGCACACAACCATGAAGTGCCAGAAGTATAGAGATTCTGGCCCTGACATTACTGAGCTAGAAAAAATGCCAACAGGTGTTTACCTCCAGAGTACATGTTATGTGAGAAAGAGAAAAAAAAAATCCTGTTTGGTTAAGTCATTCTTGGTTGGATTTTATATTATTCTTAGCCAGAAGCATTCCTAACTGATACACTGTGTCAATGTAGAAACACCTCAAAAATAATGTTACAAGATATTAAATGAATAATGTTAAATGAAAACACAAATTGATATGGTGTAGCATATTGTGTGTATACATTCTTTATCCTTTATATTGCTAAAGTAAAATAATCTAACATCTACATAATACAAAGCAATGTAATGTGTGCAGAATCTAAAAATTGTACTGGAAAAATACAAACAAATATGGTAGTCATTGCCTTCGGAGAGAGGGCACACATGGGTAATAGGGGTGCAGAGCAAGAAGTAAAGGGAAATAAAATTTATATGTAAGATTTATTTTATTTAAAATAGGGCAAAGAAGTACAACAACAGTGTTAATCTTCAGTCCTTGGCAATGAAGATGTGTTCATTTTATTATTTTCTATATTTTTCAGTATAGAAGGTTATCACTCCCAACAACCCTAAGTAAAGGGCATAAAGAAAAATTATTTGTAGTAATAATATGTTTATAATTTTTAGAAAGTTACCAAAGAGAAAAAACAAATGATTCTATAGGCTGTATAGGGAGGAGAACTAGACTAAAGCACTTAGATTGGTGTGCCCAAGAGTAGGTTATCCTGTGACTGGTCCTCTCCACAAGCTAGATGGTAAGAGGCTCAGGTACAACAGGCATGCCTTCTTTTCTTTTTTTTTTTTTTTTTTTTTTTCCCTTTTTGTCT